>NC_057794.1:433491446-433499038 GCF_018294505.1 Triticum aestivum
GGGCCCGATCCGGGCCGCGCGGGCCGGCGGTGGCCAGGGACACATGGCGCCATGTGACTGGTGCGGGCGCGGTGGCGGGTTTTGTCCGGTGGACCTGGACGTGTCCGGCGGCGAGAGGGAGGTTTTCTAGGGTTTCATCTGCCGAAATTTCGGGGGAGAGGACATATATATAGGTATAGGGAGCTAGGAGAGTCCAAATGAGGTGTGATTTTCGGCCACGCGGTCGTGATCGAACGGCCGAGAGGATGGAGGGGTTTGGATGGGTTTTTGTGCCACTTTGGAGGGGTGTTGGGCTGCAACACACATGAGGCTTTTACGGTTCCCCGGTTAACCATTGGAGTATCAAACGGACTCCAAATGACATGAAACTTGGCAGGCGGTCTACCGGTAGTGAACCAAGGCCGCTTGGCAAATCTCGCTCCACTCTGAGAAAGTTTAACACCCGCTCACGACAAGAGACAAAAGGGGAATGCCATAGGATATGGGAGTGTCGGATTGCAAAACAGACAACGGGGAAAATGCTCGGATGCATGAGACGAACACGTATGCAAATGAGATGCACATGATGACATGATATGAAATGCATGACGCGCAAAAAAATGACAAGGCAACAACAGCGAATAACTGGAAGACACCTGGCGCAACGGTTTCGGGGCGTCACAACACTCCACCACTACGAGAGGATCTCGTCCCGAGATCTAGGATGGCACCGGAGGGAAACAGAAGACGAAGAGAAGAGGTAAAACTAAGTTGCTGCTTTGACAAACGAGTGAAACCAAAGAACCTTGAGAGGTTGAACAACTTGAAAGAAAGAATGCAACGGAGATGCACGAAGTTGAAAGCACTCCATTAGGAAAGAGGAATAAGGAAGACCAAATTCGGGCAGCACTCCAGTTGAAAAGTGATATGAAACTTGATAGCATGGGAAGAACTTGAATGAAGGACACGACACTCCAGTTGAATGGATAAGCAAAAAGGAAATAACATGATCTTCACGTTCCGAGATTAAGGGTGAAAATAACAACAACATCACAAAGCCTCTGGAAGAAAGAAAGACTGGAATGAAATGAACGGAGGGAAACAAGATTTTGAGAGAGCATGCTTGCAACAAAAGCTATAACGGAGTTGTTGGAAAAACCAACAACGAAAAGAACAAGGTTGTAGTGGGCTTATGTAGAACATCTCAAAACTGTGAGGTGAAATTCCGCCACTAACGGAAACAATAGATTGGATTGATATCAACAAGGAGACGAGAAAATTATTTCACCGGGAGGATAAGTGAAGAAGTTGGGTCATTTATAAGCACCATAAATAGCAACAATCCCTAGGGAGAGCTTTGGGTGAAATATAACCCAAGATAACTCCAACGAAGAGATTGATGGATTTAAATACCTCATTCTTGATAACTTGTGAATCATGAAACACGAAGGGAAATTATCAAGAATGACATAACACCACCTCAAAAGATAAGGTAGAAAGAATTGCACTTCGGGATGCAAGATGAAGAATGTTTGAGCTCCTTTGAAAAGAATCTCGATGAACACTTCGAGAAGGAATTAAATCCTTGATGAACCACCATGTAGAGCTTCCATGAAGAAACTCCGGTAACAAAAGGATGATCGAACGAAAGGAAAGAGAAGTTGAAAACACAAGGTGAAACCTTGCAATGATTTAAATGGATCTTCGCGATGATATAATTGAGAGACCTTGGAACTCTGGGAAAATAAAAGATGAACAATTGAAACCAAGAATTTGATGAGCCTCTGGAATAAGGAATTAACCACTTGGATGAAACAAGAATAAGAATTATGTTATGCATATCTTTCACCAATTTAAATTGATGACAAGCAACGGATTTGGCACACTACTTTTTCTCGTAGCAAGGATGAAGATAGATATAGCGCAACTTGAGAAGGTCTTCAACGATCCACCGGTAGAATTTCGAAAGCACGAATGCATAGATATGATAAACGAAGGAAGAAGAATCTTGGAAGAACCACCGTAAGAATTGAAAACGATTGAAGAAAAGATAAAGAAACACCGAGAAGAATTAGAGAACGAATGAAGATACTTTAGGGAATTTAGATACATGAGAACGAATAGATCACGAGCTGATTAGAGAATACTTGAGCGATGCACCGTTAAGATTTAGAGAAAGAGAGCTGAAAGCTGGAATGAATAATTCTGAGATGATGGGCTTCGGAGAATCAAACTGAAAATATTCCTTAATTGCTCCAGAAGCGTGAAAAGAATTCTCACAATCGAAAACAATTATGAGAGGATGGTATCAAGCTTGAGCTACGCATCTTTGAGAGAATGGACCAAAATTTGAAAGAAAAACTCGTCTTCGGTCTTCATATGTTGAGAATGCCGATGAGAAACACCACCATGAATCGTTGAGATACGTTGAGATGAATATTAGAAAGGTTGAACCAATGATGGAAAGAATTTGAAAACGATATTGGAGAAGGCAAATGACTGATGAATATTCATTCTTACGTCAAACTTTGAAAGGATTTGAGGATAGCTCCAGAAAAATAGAAGAGTCGGGTAAGATCCTGGGAAAAGACCTGTGGGTTAGGGCCCACTCAAAAGAAACACCGTTTAAAAGATTACTTGAAAGGGAGATTGCACTGGTTGAATTAAATGGCTTGAATGAGATAACATCCTCAAAATAGTTTGAACGGTTTGGACTGAAAACACGAATCTTCTGAGATATCTTCAACACTCCGGAACAAATGAATAGATTGAAGTGAAAGATTAATTAGTGCACCAGAATGAGAAAGCATTGGGCAAAATGAAAGGACTATGCTCAAAACCAAAGCTTGAATTGAAACCACTGGATAAGAAAGAGAACGAAGAATGATGAACTAGTAGAACATCTTCATGAGAACCGCTGAGTAAAACATTGAAAGACAAGAATGAAGAGTCTTCACATCCATAAGATGGATACTTGATTAAGAAATCTGAGTCCTTGAAGAAAAAGGGTGGGAGGGCGGGAAAACAAAGACAACTTGGGACGGATGAAAACAAACACCGTTGAGGAAAACTGAGATTGGGTCTTGCGAATCTTGAAATGATCGGATCCACTTGACGAGAAACACGCCGGTTGAAAAGAATTGACATGACAATCTCGATTATCATGAAGGATTAGTATTCCCATAGAAATATGATAACACCGCTTAGGAAAAGGTATGGATTCAACACTTGACTTCGAAGCAACTCGAATACCACAATCGAAACAAAACAAAGAATTGGCTTGCAAAATAAGCCGGAACAAACATATGATAGATATTTCGTCCGAAGTTTTCGTGGTGGGGCCCACACGGGCTCGATCATACAGCACCATCATGTACAAGGCAGTGCTCATGACATACGAAGCGTCCTCGAGTCAGCATAGCCAAGGACTCTTTAAGACACAACGAGACCACTATAAAACCAACCGTGGATAGGCGGACCACTAGACGTCGAACCCCAATTTCATATCATACATCTGTCGGGAGGATATCCAAGGAGCTACTTGAATTCCCACTTATAAACTCCCGAAACTTTCTGGTTATGCAATCAGGTGTTGGGGATACAGGGGAAGCATAATATCTCACCCAAAACTAACAAATCCTACATCCAGCTCTATCCATCCTTCAACACATAACCAAGAAACCTTCGAAAATCATTTACCTCAACCTTCAAAAAGCATCCGTTATATGAGTTATGGCAATACTCCGAACTCCCGCCCCAGTACTGGGTGGCGTCGAGGTTATCTCACCAGCAACTGCATAAAAGAGATTTTCGATGTCGGCGAACTCAAGTATTCAGGAACTGCAATGATAAAATTGTGACAACAACACCTCGGAGCTCAACTCCCCGGGACACTGCCACAACCCCTAAATGTCAGGAGGCACCAAGAATAATGTTCTTCGCACAAAACCATCAGAACGATTCCAAGATACCCGCGTGATCCTAAAAAAATCTCATGAAATTTGAGAAAAGAAGAGTCAAAACTCTACGTCAGGAGGCCTCACCAGAGCGACGAAGGGACTGAGGAGTAAAACGAATCCTACTCTCCGATATATATAATACTAAGACTCAAAACATTTTTCTAGACTCAATAACGCCAATGATTCGATCAAGCAGGAGGCTCCTAAGTCGGGGAAGGCTCTGATACCAACTTTTAACACCCACGATGCGGCTATATCTCCCACGTGTCGGAGCACGACTTAGAGGCATAACCGCATTGTAGGCATGTCACAAGAGGGGTAATCTTTACATATCCCATGTACTAAAAAGAAAGGGATAAAGAGTTGTCTTACAATCTCCACTTCACACAATACATAAGTATAGTATTACAACATCCAAAATACAATCACGGTCCGACTACGGAACCAAAATAAAAGAAGACCACCCCTAATGCTAGATCCCCGATCGCCCCAACTGGGCTCCACTACTGATCAACTGGAAACAAAACAACACAACGACCACGATCTTCATCGAGCTCCTCCTTGAGCTCGGTTGCGTCACCTGCACGGTTATCATCGGCACCTGCAACTGGTTTTGGAAGTAATCTATGAGTCACGGGGACTCAGCAATCTCACACCCTCGCGATCAAGACTATTTAAGCTTATGGGTAGGAAAAGGTAGTGAGGTGGAGCTGCAGCAAGCACTAAGCATATATGGTGGCTAACTTACGCAAATAAGAGCGAGAAGAGAAGCAAAGCACGGTCGTGAACTAGAAGTGATCAAGAAGTGATCCTGAAAACTACTTATGTTCAAGCATAACACAAGAACCGTGTTCACCTCCCAGACTCCGCCGAGAAGAGACCATCACGGCTACACACGCGGTTGATGCATTTTAATTAAGTTAAGTTTCAAGTTCTCTACAACCGGACATTAACAAATTCCCATCTGCCCATAACCGCGGGCATGGCTTTCGAAAGTTTAAAACCCTGCAGGGGTGTCCCAACTTAGCCTATCACAAGCTCTCACGGTCAACGAAGGATATTCCTTCTCCCAGGAAGACCCAATCAGACTCGGAATCCCGGTTACAAGACATTTCGACTATGGTAAAATAAGACCAGCAAGACCGCCCGAATGTTCTCGTTCTCAGGGCACACCGGATGAGCAATCCGTACAACTAAAACCAACCTCAAGTTTCCCCGAGGTGGTGCTGCAAGGGGCTCTAGTTCGGACCAACACTTAGAGAAGCACTGGCCCGAGGGGTTAAAATAAAGATGACCCTTGGGTTGGCCGACCCAAGGGAAGGGTAATAGGTTGTTAGGCAAATGTAAAACCAAGGTTGGGCCTGGTAGAGGAGTTTTATTCAAAGCGAACTGTCAAGGGATTCCCATAACACCCAACCGTGTAAGAGAAGCAAAATCAAGGAACATAACACCAGTATGACGGAAACTAGGGTGGCAAGAGTGGAACAAAACACCAGGCATAAGGCTGAGCCTTCCATCCTTTACCAAGTATATAGATGCATTAATTTAAATAAGAGATATTGTGATATCCCAACAAATACCATGTTCCAACATGGAACAAACTCCATCTTCACCTGCAACTAGCAACGCTATAAGAGGGGCTGAGCAAAGCGGTGACATGGCCAAACAACGGTTTGCTAGGACAAGGTGGGTTAGAGACTTGACATGGCAATATGGGAGGCATGATATAGCAAGTGGTAGGTATCGCAACATAGCAAAAGAGCGAGCAACTAGCAAGCAAAGATAGAAGTGATTTCGAGGGTATGGTCATCTTGCCTGCAAAGTTCTCCGAGAAGACGAAAGCTTGATCCTCGTAAGCGTACTCAATGGGTCCTCGATCACGTACTCATCTCCCGGCTCTACCCAAAGCAAGAACACGAGCAAAGTAAATGACAATCAACCATGTGCAACGCGCAAGCAACATGATGGAAAACATGGCATGATATGCGGGATGTGCTATGCAATGCATATGCGTGCTTCAGAAGGAAAAGATTGAACCAGACCTCAACTTGGCAAACCAAGTGCGCCGCTGGAAAGATGAGTTGATTTCGGTTGAAATCGATATAAGGATCACCGGAATCGGATGCACGGTTTGCAAATGGCAAGCAAAACAATAATGGCACAATTCTGCAATTAACAGCATGATGCCATCTAGAATGCAACAAGAAGCTAAGCTACTGCACTCCAACATAGCAACAAAGCACATGGCAGTGATCTACTCAAGATGCTTGACAAAAGATGAACACTGAGCTACGGCTAAATCACACCATAGCAGGTTCAAACAAGCATGACAAAAGTGCAAAAGACATCAGCATCACAGACTTAGTGAAAATAACAACATGCCAGGAATTAACATCAGGAAGCAATGTTTAGAGCAAGATAACAACATGCTACAGGAACAGATCATGGCAACACAAGGCATGGCATGAATCTACTCAAAGCATATAACAAAAGTCCCTTACTGACCATAAGCCAAAAAGGATCAGAAGATATGATGGCACTCATGTAACCATAGCAAGTTTCGTTAACAGATTCAGACTTAGCAGAAAACTGGACATGGCATGAACAGAATTATGAAGGCATGTTTGCGAGCTCGATGCACTAAACACAAGGCATTGCATGAAAAATTAAGTATACTACCAGCAAGAAGACATGATGAAGAAGCTAAAAATGGCAAGAACAATCTCATAGCATGCATGGATCAACTACAACAACCTTGGCAAAATTGATTAACACGTAAACAATCTGCCAGGAACATTTTATTGCAAAAGTAGAGCAAGATTGAGTCATGCTAGGGTACTCCATAAATTCAAACAAGGACATGGATGGATAGAGCACAACCATATGCTGAAATCATCCTTACTGAACATACTCAAAAGAAGCATGGATCTCTTTGTAGCAACATGAATACATGGCATAAAAATAACAGCAGGGAAATGACTTAGTGAAATTCTAAGTCCCTGAAAACAGCAACATCACGAGAGCTACTTTGCATGCCTATGCTAGTCACCACATTGATCACAAAAATACATGGCATACACCCATGTAAAGATGGAATGTCATAGCCCAAAACACATGTAGAGCTCATGCCCATATGCAGCACAAAATAAACATGGCAAAAATGACAAAAGCTCATAAACTGATAAGAATCAGCACCTAACATTTTATAGCACTATTGCAACAGCAATTAGGGCATCAAGATGGACTCAAACAAGCATGATGCAATGGAACAAAATGAAGAGTACATCATGATGAACATTTTCATATATCATGCGCATGAAACGGAGCTACGGATGAGGACTTATGGCATGTTGAACAGGGCTATAAAATAATCACAGAAAAGGACTTAGTGGAATTTTCACCTCCGCGAAAGTCAACGCAGGACGAGGCGGAGCGGGATGAGGAGATCCGGGACGGGACGAGGGTGCTTGGTTGGACTCCCGGTGGATCTGGTCCACTTTTCTACATTCGTCGACGAAGGAGCTCCGGTGAGCTACTCCGGCGAGGCGGCGAGCCGGGGGCGAGGGAGATGGCCGGAGAGAGGGGCGCGGGCGGCAGCGCACGGCGACGAACTCAGGGAGGCGTGGGTAGGCGGCGGCGAGCGGAAGGCGTGGG
>NC_057794.1:433499569-433544557 GCF_018294505.1 Triticum aestivum
GAGTGCTCGGGCGCGGGAGGCCGGGAGCCGGGCTGCGGCAGGATGGGCCCTGCGGGCCAGCGGCGGCGCGCGGTGGCCAGGTACACGTGGCGCCATGTGACTGGTGCGGGCGCGGCAGCGGGTTTTGTCCGGTGGACTTGGACGTGTCCGGCGGCGAGAGGGAGGTTTTCTAGGGTTTCATCTGCGGAAATTTCGGGGGAGAGGACATATATATAGGTATAGGGAGCTAGGAGAGTCCAAATGAGGTGTGGTTTTTGGCCACGCGATAATGATCTAATGGCCGAGAGGATGGAGGGGGTTTGGATGGGTTTTTGGGCCACTCTGGAGGGGTGTTAGGCTGCAACACACACGAGGCTTTTACGGTTCCCCGGTTAACCGTTGGAGTATCAAACGGACTCCAAATGACATGAAACTTGGCAGGCTGTCTACCGGTAGTGAACCAAGGCCGCTTGGCAAATCTCGGTCCACTCCGAGAAAGTTTAACACCCACTCACGACAAGAGACAAAAGGGGAACGCTGGAGGACATAGGAGTGTCGGATTGCAAAACGGACAACGGGGAAAATGCTCGGATGCATGAGACGAACACGTATGCAAATGAGATGCACATGATGACATGATGAAATGCATGACACGCAAACAAATGACAAGGCAACAACAGCGAATAACTAGAAGACACCTGGCGCAACGATCTCGGGGCGTCACACCAGCTTCTCCGTGTATGCCGCCATCATCGAGGAGAAGTAGAACACGGGAGGTCGCCGCCACTTGGGTCCCATGAAGGCCACAGCCAAGGTGACGACTGCGCATTTAGGTGGTTTCTTTGCTTCTTCGTCTCTTCCGAGGACCTTCATCGACCCCGCAAAGTGTCTGCCGGACATGAGGAAGACAAAGGGATCCACGGGAAATTTTTGGTCTAAGAATGGATAAATTGTATGTATCTATAACTAAAATAAGTCTAGATGCATCCATTTCTAGGACAAGTATTTCCGGACAGAGGGAGTATTAATTATACCAAGAGATCCGGATTGGCACCGCTTAGTTCATGTAAATGTAATGAAATCCATCATGTTTATATGAAGATCCGGTTTTTTATACGAAATCCTTCATGCTTATATGAAATCAGCCCGTGTTTGCACGAATTTCATCTGGTTGTTTAGAGTTGTGAAAATGTATGTCACTGGCGTTTGATGTCGTCCTCCGCGGAAGGAAGTGGGAGGAAATTTGTCAGCTGCCGTTGGAGATACTCTTATGCTGGAAATAATAGAGTGACATCCAATCCATTTGAGTTAATTGCGTGTATGATTGTCCCTCTATAAAAAGTTAATTGCATGTACAGTGTACACGTGACTTGCAGGGTGGCTACAGCTTCGTACAGAAAGTTAAAAAGAAACAAGTCCATCCTTAATCTTGTATTCTAAGTACTCGGTGGGTTCCACTGTCAGTACAGTAGCGAAAGCAGTATATATTAAATAAGTAATATATAATATAAAAATCTAAAGTTAAAGACACAATTCGAACTCATGTCATCGCGCTGCGAGCATCCGGCGCTAACCAGTCCAGCACATTTTTGTTGTAGACCATGCTGGATATATATCTCCATGTCTACTCTTATACTTCATCCGTTCCTAAATATTTGTCTTTTCAGATTTCAAATGGACTACCACATACGGATGTGTATGTAGACATATTTCAGAGTGTAGATTCACTCATTTTGCTCCATATGTAGTCACTTGTTGAAATCTCTAAAAATACTAATATCTAGGAATGGAGGGAGTAGAAAACAGAGTTGGTGATGATGGTGTGCGTGCCGTCCTGCAATATAGGCCGTTGGATTTATATCTAACAGATAGGAAGAAAACTATGGCAATTTTGCAAGATTATACCCACACCCATCTCCACGTTCGCAAATACGGCCTTCCCTCGTTCATCATTTTCTCTCACAAGATAAACTACTCATACAAATGCATCTTGATGTTCTGTGCAATGCACGGGCATCTAGCTAGTTTCTTTTAATATAGTTACTGCGATAATTGGGCTGAAGTGATATATTTTATGTCTGCCCCGAATGATTTTAGATTCACTAGTAGTAACAAAGAAAAGGTTGCCTTGTTAATTAACAGAAAACAGGGTGAAAACTATCACATGAGGCCAGTAAAAACGAGGCACACTGGGTTCAGCGTCATCGTCACTACAGCTGTGCACGCGCGAGAAGTCTACATATCGAGGGGGCTACTGAGCAAGGCACAGAGACACAATGTTCGAGAGAGAAACCAATTGACAGATTATGATCAGATCGACTTGTCACCCTTCTGCTGTCATTGTTGGGGTGGGGGAGGGGGAGGGAGAGAAAGATGTATTGAGAGTGTGCGCGATAGGCACATAGGCACAACTAGCGAGTGTGTGTGTATGTGTGTGTGTGTGTGTGTTTGAAAGAGGAGTAGATATATTACTATCAAGATCGAGGTGCCTCCCTACTCCTTCGGTGTCGGGTAGTGTGTGTGTGTGTGTGTGTGTGTTTGACAAAGAAGCCAGTCGATAGATTAGTATCAAGATCGTGGTGTCACCCTACTCCTTCGGTGTTGGGAAGTGTGTGTGTGTGTGGTTGTGTGGGTGTGGGTGTGTGTGTTGGGGGGGGCAGTGACACTTACATATACCTACTCTTATAAAAAAACAGAGTTGGTGATGATGGTGTTCCTGCCATCCTGCAATATAGGCCATCCGGTTTATACCCGACGGATAGCAAGAAAAATGTGGCAATTTTGCAAAATGATACCCACACCCCTCTCCACATTTGCAAATAAGGCATTCTCTCGTTCATCCTTTTCTCCCACAAGATAAACTACTCATACAAATGCATCTTGATGTTCGGTGCAACACATGGGCATCTTGCTAGTAGGGAGAAGGAGTTTGTGTGACACATATCTGGCTATATTAAGGGATAGGTAGATAGCATTTGTGCGAGGCATACTTAAAGCATCACGAAGATAAACATAATTGTGTGCATGCAAGCGCGGAAAAAGGAAGCGAGAAACAATGTGTGTGTGCGCTCGCGCGTGAGAGAGAGAGAGAGAGGGGGGGGAGGGAGAGAGAGCGAAATCTCAAAACAAAAGGTGCTCTGTTGGAATCCCATTGTATGTATTCATATGGTTCCGGAACTCGAGTTAACCTTAGGCATATGTGTGAGAGACATTATTATACTTTGAGACATTAGTGGCTGTGGGTGGGCAGAATTAAAGGGGTGGGCGTGTTCGACAGAGAGAGCGTGTGTGTTTCTGTGTGAGAGACTTGTAGGACGGGGTAGAAAGACGAATTCTAACCTTGACGGAGGGAGAGAAATACATGAAGTGCGCGTGTGTGATTTTGATGCCCACATGGAAATGAGATATGTATGCGTGCGAGAGAGATTGCATAATTCATTCACGTATCACTATCTAGCGATCATGGACGTGCATTGCTTGAACATAAATCAATATCTACTTCATATCGTGGCCAAAGGTACAATATTGATTCAACGCTATAAAGATTGGACACTCACATATCACATTTTTTTCTATTTAAATAAACCTTTTCAGTTGTGCATGCCAAAGTTACAGTGATGTTTCTTCAAACAACCAATGTAGCTATCATGTACATGCACCATTGTTACTCTTGCATTCAAAATCATTAGTCTTGGATGATTTAAGGTTCTATTATGAAGTAATAAATGTAATATTCATATATGAATTCAAGGGGTATGCAATTTATGAAATGGAGGCTATGTAATCATATGAGGTAAAACTTTTAAGTAGCGGACTACAGTATCCATTTATTTTTGTGCGCCTCTACACTAACACGTCAATGCATTATGTTTAAAGTAAATAACTAATTGCACTAAATTATCTATTTACATGAGAAATACATAGGCTGAGCGTTTGATCCCTTTTCTTGTGAACGCGCCACTACACCCATACGATTGGTCGCGCCCGTGTGAACGTCCAAGTTATCGGTGCATCATCCCAAGTTATTGTCTTTTTTTTGGGGTGGACTTCACACTAGTTATTAACTGCTGACGTGTGCCCCGTGTACACAGTCTCGCATGACCTTCCCGCTAGCACGGTCCAAAATTAGTTGAAACTGGATACGAACGATCCCGCGGGCGGCAAAATCTCCCGCCTCCTACTAAAATTTCCGCCACCTTAGTCTTTAGCATGCGAAATTCCCCTTTTGTCCTTTGTGCACGGAAACCAGCAGTTACAATACCGCCCTCATCTACATAATAGGTCGGGGCTGCTTTGGTAACTTCCGGTTCCCCCCACTACACGGCACACCCATTTCCTCTCCCCCTCCCGCAAAAACGACTAACTCCACAGCACCAAAGCATCTCACATCACACCGTCCGTACTTCATCGGCCTTTCTCCCCTCCCCTCTTGAAACCCTAGACTGCTCATCCACCGGCGTACCAGAGCCCATTCACTGCCAGCAGCATCCACCTCGCCGGATCTGCTTCTGCGGCCGCATCTAACCCTCCCACCTCTCCTAGAAACAAGTAGACTGCTCATCCACCACTGTACCACAGCCCATTCAGTGTCGGCCTTGTCCATGGCGCCGGATCTGCTTTGCCGGTACTCTCGTCAACAGCGGCGCATCTGCAGCGGCTCATTCATACTCTCCACTGGAGACGCTTTGTCCACCCCCCCGGAGCCGCCCCACCGATGCCCCCGTCGACGGCCTCTGATCCTCTTCGCCGACACCTTCCTCAACCCTACCAGAGCCGCTTCGCCGACACCATCGTCAACCCCACCAGAGTAGCTTTGCCTATACCATTTTCAACCCTACCGGGGCTGCTTTGCCAACTTACAAGTCCACTGCCTCAGATCCGCTTCCTCGCACCCTCATCCAACCTACTGGAGCAGCTTCTAACGCCCCGTCCACGGCCACAGATCTGCATTGTCGACACCATCCTTAACCCAACCACCGTTGCAACTTCACCTACGCCCTCGTCCACGACCATAGATCCGCTTCGCCCACACCGTAGTCCACCCTACCGGAGCCGCTCCACAAACACCCTACTCCACGGTTCTATATCTCCTTACCGGACCCCGATAGCCAGCGCAGTGTCATCACCCTTGATGTTTCTAACCTGATTCCCACTGTCTGGCAAGATGCCAAGCACCCGCCACGGCCTAGGTACTTGTCACCTTTAAACCCGTCCAGCATCACCTGCCCGATGTACTTCAAATATACTAACAGGTCGTTGTTACCTATTATGCAGCTGGCAAAAACTACAAGGACGATGTTTCTTCTGGATCTAACAGCTTGGCCAACCAAGATCCTGGACCGAGGCATTGCTATGATCTTGTAAGCGTGTCTCTCTCTCTTGTATTGTTCTGTGCCTGCCAGCATGCTTTGCTAGGATTTTCTACCAGTAATCCCTTTGTGCGGACAATGATTTCTACTACTGGCTGCTAAATTAGATATGTAGATGTCATACACGATACTACCTCGTACCTTCGTTCCTAAATATAAGTCTTTCTCGAGATTCCACTATAGGCTACATATGGAGCAAAATGAGTGAATCTACACTCGAAAATGCATCTATATACATCTGTATGTGGTCCATACTGGAATCTCTACATAGACATATATTTAGGAACATAGGCGGTACATTACACAAAATCGTAGGTGGCATGTAGGAATTCCAGTACACTACATTAGGCTCCCTTAGAGTGCCTGCTAGTCCAGCACACAGAGTCATGGCTAGTTTATGCTATGCACACGATCATTAATTGGTGGTTTAAATATGCGCAAGGGATATGCAATGTATTATCATGTAGAGATGTCTGAAATTAGCCGTGTCAACTTGTAGATAGGGTTACACAATGAAAAAGTACAAGATGTATGTGACAATTTCATGGAACATCGCAAAAAAAGGAGAGCCAGCGGTGAGCCCATACAGTGTGCTATGGTACATCACTCCTCCATTGTAATCATCGTGACATGTTATTTGTATGTCAGTTCTATTGGCCAAGTTTCTTAGGGACAGTTATTATGAGTTATCCTAAGAAAATAAGCACCTGTGAATATAAGCTCCATGTAATAAGCCAACCAGTTCTTTTTATTGCGTTTTCAGCTTATCTTTGGTATGATCAGTGAAAATTCTAGACTGCATTATATTTTTTCATTTTGCTGCCCATATGAAAATTAATTTGACTTGCAAACATCAAAATTGAACCCAGTGCAGTAACTAATATGATAGGAAAGCAGACCTTCACTGTTTGCTCAAAATGCAAATACAAAGATACCATCTACTTGGCACAATCTACTTTGGTCAATGCTTTCCATAGAGATCCCATTGCCTAATTTAAACAAAAAACGCATGACCCACATTTAAATGAAGAACAATTATTTATTGAAATTCGATGGTCCAAGTGGCTGGTTATTATCATATAGCAGCACCACCTGAAAGCATCATATAGCAGCAGCAGCAGCTCATAGCAACTCATCATACAGCAGCAGTAGCAGCAACAGTGTGCAATTCATCATATACCAGCAGCAGCTCATAGCAATTCATCATATAGCAGCAACAGGAGGAGCAGCCCATAGCAATTCATCATAGAGCATCAGCAGGAGCAGCTCATAGCAATTCATCATACAGCAGCAGCAGGAGCAGCTTATAGCAACTCATCATATAGTAGCAGCGGCTCATAGCAATTCATCATATAGCAGCAGCAGCTCATAGCAATTCATCATATAGCAGCAGCAGCTCGTAGCAATTCATCATATAGCAGCAGCGGGAGCAGCTCATAGCAATGCATCATATAGCAGCAGCAGAAGAAGCTCATAGCAATTCATCGTATAGTGGATCAGAATGAAAATTTGGCAAAAAATCAAAGGAGATCCTCGCCTTGTTGGATGAGCTCATCCTTAAACAGCACCTCAAGGCCACGGCCTGGGAGGTGGGGAGGGGGAATAAGGTGCCTTCTGCCGTAGTGTGGCATCAGCCGTAGTTGTGCAACGCCTGCCGGAGTAGTGCGTTGGACGAACCATAGTGGAGCAGCTGCTGGAGACCATGAGAATGAGGGGCGGCACCAAAGGGAGGAGCAGCCAGGGAGATTTGCCCCTACCCGCCGGCCATGTAGCCTAGCTGGACAGAGCATCGTCGAGGACCAGGCCAGATGGGACTAGTGGCGAAGGCTTGCTGGAGGAACCCTAGTGCTGCAGGCAGGGTATCGAGGTAGAGGGAAAGGGGAGAGGAGATGCAAGCGGGCAGGGCAATGAACGCTTGCTGTTTGTTTTTACTTGAGGGTGAGGTGTGACGCAGGCGTCACCAGTTGCATTTTGAGTGTAATATAGGCAGACAACAGAATCATTTCACTATTCCCCTTCCCTTCAATTTTTAGTGATGTTTTACCCGAAACACCCCCCCCCCTCCAAAGCGAAATTAGTTAAGCCCAAGCCCATAACTCAAAAATGACTTCTTTACATCTTTTATGGTTTATTTTGACAATAAGCCCTCAAAAGGCGGAATAGAACTGGCTCTTAACCTGCAATTCAATTGTTCATGGAATGATGAATCACTCCTTCCTGCTATAGTGTACATTTAGGCATCATCATACATGGCATAATCTAATACATGTGCATTCCATTGTAGAATCTGGAATATGCAATGTTTATGTTAGTTCATACGTTGCACATGATGTTTAAATGCCCCTTAAATCTGGCCAGTCATGTGATGGTCTTTAAGCCTCCTTCTTTGCTTATTTTCTTGATATGTAAGATTTTCTCACACATCTGTTCAATTGCTTGTTTGCATCAGCCAGCCATACTAGGACTGTTTGCTTTGATTACTTCCTGTTCTTGACCTAACACTCTAACAGAGCTTGTCAACGATTTAAACACTAAGGGCTATTGTAGTGGGGCCTTTTCTAACTCATAGGTGACATAAAGGTTTGGCTATACACTAAAGTAGGCTTTCGAGTACCTGGAGATCCAGTTCGGAGGTATGCCTAGTTTTTACATAGTGCAGACATAGTAAATGCTCATTTCATTGTGTGCAAGTGCAAGAGATGCGGCATGTTTCATTATGTGGTGTTGTTTTGCTATAATCTCATCCTTTTGTGTTCACAGACTGGAAAGTATGCATATTTATCTTCCAAGGAGACGAGTAACTAGTTTGTGTCACCTTGCAGAGGGGTGCAATGAAGATAAGATTGAGGATTTCCAAGTACAAGATGTTAGGAAGGAGCCTTGCAAGAGAAGTAGGAGTTGCACTGAGCCTCTTCAACCTATTAAGGTAAGTCACTGTATCCAACTCAACAGTTCAATTCCATGTTTGTTTCAGGCATAGTTAATTTTCTCTTTTCAATTGCTTTATTTGTCCTCAGTTAATGAGATGCCCAAAGAATGATGCATGATGTTGGGTACTTGTATAACTATTAGTTGGCATAATTAAAGGCCTTACCATTTAATTACTCTGCTGAAGTGTGCCTGAAGCTTTGAAGTCTATTAACCAACTATTATTGAATGAGGCTCACAATCTAGTTTATACTAGGCTAATGGTTGCATAGTGTTGCTTGTTGTAGTATGTTTGTATGAAATCCTCTGATGTTTATTATGCTCCCTAAGACTTTAGTTGAGCTACAGAATGGCCAACTTCTTGATTACTTCTACGCAACATGCTATCTAAATTTGTAACTTGTCTGTGTTTTGGATTGGGCCCCAACATCATGCTCCTCTGGTGAGCTAAGAGAGATTTCTGTATGCAGGCTGCACAGACTACCTTTTTTATAATTTTTGAAATATCACCTGGTTATGCTTCATGACGTGTAACATTATTGTTAGTCCTATTTTGCCATGTACAAAATAGTCTGTCTTGCTCGCTTCACTGTTGTAACTATATTTTTGCCCTAGTCATGTGTACTTATAGAAACATTTCAGGATGAAGTGACATCAACACAAAGATCTGCAGGCAGTGCGGCATGGCCGTTACCGAATGATTATGGATTGGAATTGGAATGTGCTGATGTTCTCGAGCATCAACTAGAGGTGGCAAGACAACGTGTACATGATTCTGAACGTACAATCAACAAGTTGAGACTAGACATGCAGGTATTAGATGCAGGAGTCAAAAAATGAAACAAGTCACTAAGGTAACAACGAAGGAATTGGAGATTTTGCAGACTTAAATTTGTGCTATCTAAATCCGGCCAATCCTATTTTCTGAAGAGATTATAGTTCAAATGGTAAGTTATGTTGATGCGCGTCCTTGATGTATGAGCTGTATTTGCCCAGTGTATGTAATTTGCTATTTGTGTATGCTTTATTATCACTGGTCCCAAGCCATAATGCCCAGTGGGTATAATCGGCTGTAATTTCTTTATTGTATAGTGTAGGATTATTCTATGTTTCTATGCCTTAGTCTCTTTATTGTATAGTGTATGTTTTTTAGAGGTGATAGTATAGAGTAGGATAATTCTTTGAATATGCTATATCGTTCAAACGGGGGCCAACTCACCCAAACGTTGTAGTGACCATGGCCATCCACAGGCTGTACGATCCATGGGCCATCTACGGGACGGACGATCCATGGCCTTCTATGGGTTGTCGGATCCATGGGCCTTCTATGGGCTGTCGGATCCGTGGACCTTCTATGGGCCATCGGATCCATGGGCCTTCTATGGGCAGTCGGATCAATGGGCCTTCTATGGGTCATCGGGTCAATGGGCCTTCTACGTCCCGTAGGATCCATGGGCATTATACGGGTCGTCTCATCTATGGGCCTTGTACGAGCCGTATAAGGGGTCGTAAACGGGCTAGAGTGGAAATCATACGTTTTATGGGCTGACCATAACGGGCCGTTAATAGGCCGTATTTGATGATGTTATGAAAATGGCCCAACAGATTAACGGGCCATAAACGGGCCGACTGTATCCACGGGCTGAATTTGGCCCACAAGCAGAAAAGGCCAGTAACGGGCCGTAAGTAACCGAATGCTGGAAATGAGCCCAAGAATAAATGGGCCCTCAAAAGGCCGAAAGGTAACACGGGCTGGAAATGACCCAATGGAATAATGGGCTGCTAATGGGTATAAAGCGATACACTGTTCATTACGGGCTGATTTCACCACAGGCCATTAATGGGCCAAGAGTTACAAAGGGACTCATATGGGCCGAAATACGTCATGGGCCATACATGGGCCGGAAGTTAAAATGGGATGGAATTATATTGGAAGGCCCTGATGACGCTATTGGGCCTAATTCGGATAGGCCGTAAACGGGCCCTGGGTTAGCGGGCTGTAAATGGGCTATATGAGAACAGGCCGTTAACAGGCTTGCCGTGGGCCGGCCCGCCACCTTTTGACCAAGTCAAATGGGTCGGCCTTTTCACAGGAATGGGCCTCTGTTGGGCTATGCCACATGTCGACGTATCATAGGCGCTTTGGGTCCAATGAGTGGATGACATCTGTCCCAACGGTGAGATGACACGTGTTTCCTCCAGCCAATGATGATTTTACATGTTGAAAATCCCCATTGGTCGGGGCTGTTAACGGGTTATCGGATCCAAAACCGGACCCGATAGCTTAACGGTGTTCCGTTACGGTGGATGCCACGTGTCGGTCACCCTTGATGAAAGCACTTCTGTGATGCGCGATTTATCTTCATGGAAGTGGACACTTCCGTGATGATAATTTTGCTAATGTCATGGAACACTTCTACGACAGCCCAGGTATGACTATCTTGATTTTGTCATGAAATTGTCATGGATGTACATGCATGACAGAAAACGTGACCTACTGTGACAAACACGTATCATCACGGGAGTGTATTTTTTTTGTAGTGCATGTGTGAACATGTGCCAAGTCAAGCCACTCGAATCATTCAAAGGAGGATACCACCCTATCATACCACATCACAACCATTTTAATAGAATGTTGGCACGCAAGGTGAACCATTATAAACTCCTAGCTAATTAAGCATGGCATGGGCAACTATAATATCTAATTGTCATTGCAAACATGTTTCATTCATAATAGGTTGAATCAGGAACGATGAACTAATCATATTTACAAAAACAAGATAGGTCGAGTTCATACCAGCTTCTCTCATCTCAATCAGTCCATCATATATCGTCATTATTGCCTTTCACTTGCACGACCGAACAGTGTGGATAATAATAATAGTGCACGTGCATTGGACTAAGCTGGGATCTGCGAGCATTTAATACAAGGGAGAAGACAAGGTAATATGGGCTCTTGGTTAGATCAACAATAATGCATATGAGAGCCACTCAACATTTTCATCATGGTCTTCTCCTCTCGACCCCTAAAGAAAAGAAATAAAACTATTTACACAGGAAATCTCCCAACAAGAAAAGGAAGGATGAGAAATCTTTTTTGGGTTTTCTTTTAATTACTACTACTACAGGCATGGAAGGTAAACTAGTAAAAGCTATAACTAATTTTTTTTTGGTTTTTCTTAAGGTTTTTCAAACACACATGAAGAAGGCCTAGAAAAAAACAAGCTAGCATGGATAGTACAATGAAAAAGTAAGAGCACCGACAACTAGAATGAGTGTGTGAACATGAATGTAATGTCGGTGAGAAATACGTACTCCCCCAAGCTTAGGCTTTTGTCCTAAGTTGGTCTATGCCCATGGATTGAAGCTACTCTCTCCAGTGTACGGAGGAGTGTCCTCGGGGTGCCACTGGTTGGCGATCTCCTCCGGATCCCACTGATAAACAGACTGTCGATAAGGGTCAAGTGGTGGCTCTGGCTCTGGCTCTGGAACTTGTGTCAGCCTCCAGTATGCATAAATGTCCTCAGTTAAGATGAGGTACGTGCCTAAAAGTAGGTTAAATAAAGAGGGTGCAGGCAAGATAATAGTCTCACAGTGAGTTTTATCAAATATCAAATTATACTTAAAAATCTTCTTCTTATTTTTAACAATAAAGTCATGTGCTACCATACTCTTATAATCTACTCCCTTCGTTCCGAATTATTTGTCACGGGTATGGATGTATCTAGATGTATTTTAGTTCTAGATACATCCATTTCTGCGACGAGTAATTTGGAACGGAGGGAGTAGAAAAACAGGGGGCAGCAACTTTTCCTCTTTCTCATAGTGCCTAATAGGTATCTCAAAGTATGCAGCAAGGCATGAAACAAAGATGCCTCCGAAGATGGGGCCTTTTGTACGGTTCAAACTTAATCGTTTAGCAACAATAGCACCTAAGCTGAAAGTTGTATCACGAAACAAAGCATGGCACAAAATGACTAGATCAGGAGCACTAAGATTTCCACTGTTCCCACGACCAATTAAGCATCTACTAGCAAATATTGCAAAGTAACGTAGAACAGGAAAATGTATGCTAGTAATTCTCGCATCGGAAACTTTTCTCGCTTCCCCTACAACAATTCTATCAATAAATCCATCCACCTCTCTATGGTGTGGTTCCTCGATGCTGCCCATGGAGGGTATCTTGCAGACCCGACAAAACTCACGAGATGACATCTCCTTAACCTCATCATATAAGTGAAACTCTACTAAAGGTGGTGATTTTTTAGCATGGAAATAAAAAATTTGCATGAAAATATTAGTGAGTAGGAGATACTGTTCGCGCTAGTCGTGGAGGAAGTCGGTGAGGCATGCATTCTCAGCCAAGTCATAAAAGCCATCGTAAATTCAGGCGGCTCTCAAGAACTCATCGCAATCCATTCGCATGGCCGAACCTCCGCAGTGCGAGGAAGATTATATTTGGGCTTTTTATTCTCTTCATTTTTCTTATCCGTCGAGCTTCGGCTCGAAGAACCTCTCAACAACCTCTTCAACATTTTCTCCCTCTGAAAGTTTTTAAAAAATTTAGTGACTCAAAATAAAAGTGAACAAAACTCAACAAAATTGATATCAACTACTCCCACAAGTGCCTAGAGGCTATATCATGCATTAGAACTACTTGGGACCATATAAATTTTGACATGCAAGCTCAAGAACATGGTCACCTTAGCAGCAAAAATTTGCAATAAATAAAGCACTGGAACCAAAACTAATTGGACCATTGAACGAGTCACATACCGAAGAACAATCTCCCCAAACAGTTTTGTGAATGGAGCTTTGAGCAAGGAGATCGAAAAATGGCAGCAGGATGAGCTAGAACACGGGTTTGAGCTATGGGATGATTTTTTCTAGAGAAAGCTGAAGTGTGTGGGTGCTGGAATAAGTGGAGGGGGTCCACGAGGCAGGGGCGCGCCCCATGGGGCCACCCTGTACCCTCATGGCTAAATGGTGGGTCCCCTTGGTGTGTTCTCAGTGCCAGATATTCTTAAATATTCTACAAAAATTCATATTTCATTTTCAGGACGTTTGGAGAACTTTTATTTTCGGGGTATTTTTTATTGCAAGGATAATTCAGAAAACAGACAGAAAATACTATTTTTGATTTATTTAATCTAAATAACAGAAAGTAAAAGGAGGGTATAGAGAATTGTGCTTTCTAACTTCATCCATCTCATGCTCATCAAAAGGAATCCACTAACAAGGTTGATCAAGTCTTGTTAACAAACTCTTTCCAAATAACATGAAACTGGAGAATTTTCGAATAACACTAGGTTACCTCAACGGGGATATGCACGTCCCCAACAATAAGAATATCATATTTCTTCCTGACAGTAGGAAGAAGCAATTCAAAACCTCCAATAGTAATTGTTGAAACTTTTCCAATAGAATTGATATTGTGGACTTGAGGTTGTTTCCTCGGAAAGTGTACCGTATGCTCATTACCATTAATATGAAAAGTGGCATTGCCTTTGTTGCAATCAATAACATCCCCTGTAGTATTCAAAAAGTGTCTACCAAGGATAATCGACATACTATCGTCCTCTGGAATATCAAGAATAACAAAGTTCGTTAAAATAGTAACGTTTGAAACCACAACAGGCACATCCTCACAAATACCGACAGGTATAGCAGTTGATTTATCGGCCATTTGCAAAGATATTTCAGTAGGTGTCAACTTATTAAAATCAAGTCTACGATATAAAGAGAGAGGCATAACACTAACACCGGCTCCAAGATCACATAAAGCAGTTTTAACATAGTTTCTTTTAATGGAGCATGGTATAGTTGATACTCCTCGATATCCTAGTTTCTTAGGTATTCCACCTTTAAAAGTATAATTAGCAAGCATGGTGGAAATTTCAGCTTCCAGTATCTTTCTTTTATTTGTAACAATATCTTTCATATACTTAGCATAAGGATTCATTTTAAGCATATCAGTAAAACGCATACACAAAAAGACAGGTCTAATCATTTCAGCAAAGCGCTCAAAATCCTCATCATCCTTTTTCTTGGATGGTTTAGGAGGAAAAAGCATGGGTTTCTGAATCCATGGTTCTCTTTCTTTACTGTGCTTCCTAGCAACGAAGTCTCCCTTATCATAACGTTGATTATTTGATTGTGGGTTATCAAGATCAACAGCAGGTTCAATCTCTACATCATTGTTATTGCTAGGTTGAGCATCAATATGAACATAATCATTCACATTATCACGAGGTTCATGTTCATTACCAGATTGTGTTTCAGCACCATAAATAGAAATATCATTGGGTTTCTCAGGTGTGTCAACAACAGGTTCACTAGGAGCATGCGAAGTCCTATCATTTCTCTTTTTCTTCCTCTTAGAAGGACTAGGTGCATCAACATTAGTTCTTTGAAAATCTTGCCCAACTTTCTTAGGGTGGCCCTCAGGATACAAAGGTTCCTGAGTCATTCTACCCCCTCTAGTCATAACTCTAACAGCATTATCTTTTTTCTTATTATTTAATTCATTGAGCAAATCATTTTGAGCTTTAAGCACTTGTTCTACCTGAGTGGTAACCATAGAAGCATGTTTACTAATAAGTTTAAGTTCACCTTTAACTCTAGACATATAATCACTCAAGTGGTCAATCATATAAGCATTATATTTCAATTGTCTACCAACATAAGCATTGAAGTTTTCTTGTTTAACAATAAAATTATCGAACTCATCTAAGCATTGGCTAGTAGACTTATAACGAGGGATATCACCTTCATCAAATCTATAGAGAGAATTTACCTTTAATACCTGTGTTGGGTTATCAAGACCATGTATTTCTTCAATAGGTGGTAAATTCTTAACATCTTCAGCTTTAATACCCTTTTCTTTCATAGATTTATTTGCCTCTTGCATATCTTCAGGACTGAGAAATAGAATACCCTTTTTCTTCGGAGTTGGCTTAGGAGTTGGTTCAGGAAGTGTCCAATCATTATCATTACTCAATATATTATTCAATAGCAATTCAGCTTGCTCAATAGTTCTTTCCCTGAAAACACAACCAGCACAACTATCCAGGTGGTCTCTGGAAGCATCGGTTAGTCCATTATAAAAGATATCAAGTATTTCATTTTTCTTGAGAGGATGATCAGGTAAAGCATTAAGTAATTGGAGAAGCCTCCCCCAAGCTTATGGGAGACTCTCTTCTTCAATTTGCACAAAATTATATATTTCCCTTAAGGCAGCTTGTTTCTTATGAGCGGGGAAATATTTAGCAGAGAAGTAATAAATCATATCCTGGGGACTACGCACGCAACCAGGAGTAAGAGAATTAAACCATGTTTTAGCATCACCCTTTAATGAGAACGGATATAACTTAAGGATATAGTAGTAACAAATTTTTTCCTCATGAGTAAATAGGGTGTTTATATCATTCAGTTTAGTAAGATGTGCCACAACAATTTTAGATTCATAGCCATAAAAAGGATCAGATTCAACCAAAGTAATCAACTCAGGATCGACAGAGAAATCATAATCCTTGTCAGAGATACAGATAGGTGAAGTAGCAAAAGCAGGGCCATATTTCATTCTAGCATTCAAAGATTTTTCTTTTAGCTTAGCTAACAGTTTCTTAAGATCATATCTATCTTTGCAATCAAAAAGATCTCTAGCAGTTTCTTCATCCACAACATAACCCTCAGGCGCATCAGGCAATTCATATCTAGGGGGAGAATCTTCATCATCACTTTCATTAATATTATCAGTTTCAATAATTTCATTCTCTCTATGTTGGGGAACGTAGTAATTTCAAAAAAAATCATACGCACGCGCAAGATCATGGTGATGCATAGAAACAAGAGGGGAGAGTGTTGTCCATGTACCCTCATAGACCGAAAGCGAAAGCGTTAGCACAACGCGGTTGATGTAGTCATACGTCTTCACGATCCGACCGATCAAGTATCGAACGTACGGCACCTCCGAGTTCAGCACACGTTCAGCCCGATGACGTCCCTCAAACTCCGATCCAGCCGAGTGTTGAGGGAGAGTTTCATCAGCATGACGGTGTGGTGACGATGGTGATGTTCTACTGACACAGGGCTTCGCCTAAGCACCGCTACAGCATTATCGAGGTAGACTATGGTGGAGGGGGCACCGCACACGGCTAAAAGATCAAACGATCAATTGGTGTGTCTCTAGGGTGCCCCCTGCCCCTGTATATAAAGGAGAAAGGGGGAGGTGCGGACTCCCTCCCTTTTCCTTGTTGGATTAGGAGTGGAGGGGGAAAGAGGAGGAGGAGAAGAAGGAAAGGGGGCGTCGCCCCCCTCTCCTTGTCCTATTCGGACTAGGGGGAGGGGCGCACGGACCTTTCCCTAGCCGCCTCTCCTCTTCTCCACTAAGGCCCATTATGGCCCATTAACCCCCGGGGGCTTCCGGTAACCTCTCTGGTACTCCGGTAAAATCCCGATTTCACCCGGAACACTTCCGGTATCCAAATATAGGCTTCCAATATATCAATATTCATGTCTCGACCATTTCGAGACTCCTCGTCATGTCCATGATCATATCCGGGGCTCCGAACAACCTTCGGTACATCAAAACATATAAACTCATAATATAACTGTCATCAAAACGTTAAGCGTGCGGACCCTACGGGTTCGAGAACTATGTAGACATGACCGAGACACGTCTCCGGTCAATAACCAATAGCGGAACCTGGATGCTCATATTGGCTCCCACATATTCTACGAAGATCTTTATCGGTCAAACCGCATAACAACATACGTTGTTCCCTTTAGCATCGGCATGTTACTTGCCCGATATTCGATCGTCGGTTTCTCAATACCTAGTTCAATCTCGTTACCGGCAAGTCTCTTTACTTGTTCCTTAATACATCATCCCGCAACTAACTCATTAATTGCAATGCTTGCAAGGCTTTAAGTGATGTGCATTACCGAGTGGGCCCAGAGATACCTCTCCGACAATCGGAGTGACAAATCCTAATCTCGAAATACGCCAACCCAACAAGTACCTTTGGAGACACCTGTAGAGCACCTTTATAATCACCCAGTTACGTTGTGATGTTTGGTAGCACATAAAGTGTTCCTCCGGTAAACGGGAATTGCATAATCTCATAGTCATAGGAACATGTATAAGTCATGAAGAAAGCAATAGCAACAAACTAAATGATCAAGTGCTAAGCTAACGGAATGGGTCAAGTCAATCACATCATTCTCCTAATGATGTGATCCCGTTAATCAAATGACAACTCTTCGTCTATGTCTAGGAAACATAACCATCTTTGATCAACGAGCTAGTCAAGTAGAGGCATACTAGTGACACTCTGTTTGTCTATGTATTCACACATGTATCATGTTTCCGGTTAATACAATTATAGCATGAATAATAAACATTTATCATGATATAAGGAAATAAATAATAACTTCATTATTGCCTCTAGGGCATATTTCATTCAGTCTCCCACTTGCACTAGAGTCAATAATCTAGTTCACATCTCCATGTGATTTAACACCAATAGTTCACATCACCATGTGATTAACACCCATAGTTCACATCGTCATGTGACCAACACCCAAAGGGTTTAATAGAGTCAACAATATAGTTCACATCGCTATGTGATTAACACCCAAAGAGTACTAAGGTGTGGTCATGTTTTGCTTGTGAGAGAAGTTTAGTCTACGGGTCTGCCACATTCAGATCCGTATGTATTTTGCAAATTTCTATGTCAACAATGCTCTGCACGGAGCTACTCTAGCTAATTGCTCCCACTTTCAAAATGTATCCAGATTGAGACTTAGAGTCATCTAGATCAGTGTCAAAATCTGCATCAACGTAACCCTTTACGACGAACCTTTTGTCATCTCCATAATCGAGAAACATATCCTTATTCCACTAAGGATAATTTTTACCGTTGTCCAGTGATCTACTCCTAGATCACTATTGTACTCCCTTGCCAAAAAAACAGTGTGGGGTATACAATAGATCTTGTACACGGCATGGCATACTTTATAGAACATATGGCTGAGGCATAGGGAATGACTTCCATTCTCTTTCTATCTTCTGCCGTGGTCGGGCTTTGAGTCTTACTCAATTTCACACCTTGTAACACAGGCAAGAACTCTTTCTTTGACTGTTCCATTTTGAACTACTTCAAAATCTTGTCAAGGTATGTACTCATTGAAAAAATTTATCAAGCGTCTTGATCTATCTCTATAGATCTTGATGCTCAATATGTAAGCAGCTTCACCGAGGTCTTTCTTTGAAAAACTCCTTCCAAACACTCCTTTATGCTTTCAGAATAATTCTACATTATTTCCGATCAACAATATGTCATTTACATATACTTATCAGAAATGATGTAGTGCTCCCACTCACTTTTTGTAAATACAGGCTTCACCGCAAGTCTGTATAAAACTATATGCTTTGATCAACTTATCAAAGTGTATATTCCAACTCCGAGATGCTTGCACCAGTCCATAGATTGATCGCTGGAGCTTGCATATTTTGTTAGCACCTTTAGGATTGACAAAACTTTCTTGTTGCATCATATACAACTCTTCTTTAATAAATCCATTAAGGAATGTAGTTTTGTCTATCCATTTGCCAGATTTCATAAAATGTGGCAATTGCTAGCATGATTCGGACAGACTTAAGCATAGATACGATTGAGAAACTCTCATCATAGTCAACACCTTGAACTTGTCGAAAACCTTTTGCGACAATTCTAGCTTTGTAGATAGTAACACTACTATCAGCGTCCGTCTTCCTCTTGAAGATCCATTTATTCTTAATGACTCACCGATCATCGGGCAAGTCAATCAAAGTCCATACTTTGTTCTCATACATGGATCCAATCTCAGATTTCATGGCCTCAAGCCATTTCGCGGAATTTGGGCTCATCCTCGCTTCCTCATAGTTCGCAGGTTCGTCATGGTCAATTAACATGACCACCAGAACAGGATTACCGTACCACTCTGGTGCACTCACTCTGGTTGACCTACGAGGTTTGGTAGTAACTTGATCTAAAGTTACATGATCATCATCATTAGCTTCCTCACTAATTGGTGTAGGAGTCACAGAAACAGATTTCTGTGATGATCTACTTTCCAATAAGGGACAGGTACAGTTACCTCATCAAGTTCTACTTTCCTCCCACTCACTTCTTTCGAGAGAAACTCCTTCTCTAGAAAGGATCCATTCTTAGCAGCGAATGTCTTGCATTTCGGATTTGTGATAGAAGGTGTACCCAACTGTCTCCTTTGGGTATCCTGTGAAGACACATTTCTCCGATTTGGGTTTGAACTTATGAGGATGAAACTTTTTCTTATAAGCATTGTAACCCCAAACTTTAAGAAATGACAACTTTGGTTTCTTGCCAAACCACAGTTCATACGGTGTCGTCTCAACAGATTTAGATGGTGCCCTTTTTAACGTGAATGCAGCTGTCTCTAATGCATAACCCCAAAACTATAGTGGTTAATCGGTAAGAAACATCATAGATTGCACTACATCTAATAATAGTACGGTTATGACGTTCGGACACACCATTATGCTGTGGTGTTCCAGGTGGCACGATTTTTGTGAAACTATTCCACATTGTTTTAATTGAAGACCAAACTCGTAACTCAAATATTTGTCTCTGCGATCAGATCGTAGAAACTTTATTTTCTTGTCACGATGATTTTCCACTTCACTCTGAAGTTCTTTGAACTTTTCAAATGTTTCAGACTTATGTTTCATCAAGTAGATATACCCATATCTGCTCAAATCATCTGTGAAGGTCAAAAAATAACGTACCCGCCGCGAGCCTCAACACTCATCGGACTGCATGCATCAGTATGTATTATTCCCAATAAGTCAGTTGCTCGCTCCATTGTTCCGAAGAACGGAGTCTTAGTCATCTTGCCCATGAGGCTTGGTTCGCAAGCATCAAAATGATTCATAATCAAGTGATTTCAAAAGCCCATTAGCATGGATTTTCTTCATGCGCTTTACACCGATATGACCTAAATAGCAGTGCCACAAATAAGTTGCACTATCATTATTAACTTTGCATCTTTTGGCTTCAATATTATGAAAATGTGTATCACCACGATCGGGATCCAACAAACCATTTTCATTGGGTGTATGACCATAGAAGGTTTTATTCATGTAAATAGAACAACAATTATTCTCTAACTTAAATGAATAACCGTATTGCAATAAACATGATCCAATCATATTCATGCTCAATGCAAACACTAAATAACATTTATTTTAGGTTTAACACTAATACCGAAAGTATAGGGAGTGTGCGATGATGATCATATCAATCTTGGAACCATTTCCAATACACATCGTCACTTCACCCTTAACTAGTCTCTGTTCATTCTACAACTCCCGTTTCGAGTTACTATTCTTAGCAACTGAACTAGTATCAAATACTGAGGGGTTGCTATAAACACTAGTAAAGTACACATCAATAACATGTATATCAAATATACCTATGTTCACTTTGCCATCCTTCTTATCCGCCAATTACTTGGGGTAGTTCCGCTTCCAGTGACCAGTCCCTTTGCAGTAGAAGCACTCAGTTTCAGGCTTAGGTCCAGACTTGGGTTTTTTCACTTGAGTAGCAACTTGCTTGCTGTTCTTCTTGAAATTCCCCTTTATTCCCTTTGTCCATTTACTTGAAACTAGTGGTTTTGTTTACCATCAACACTTGATGCTTTCTTGATTTCTACCTTCGTCGATTTCAGCATCACGAAGAGCTTGGGAATCGTTTCCGTTATCCCTTGCATATTATAGTTCATCACGAAGTTCTACTCACTTGGTGATGGTGACTAGAGAATTCTGCCAATCACTATTTTATCTGGAAGATTAACTCCCACTTGATTTAAGCGATTGTAGTATCCAGACAATCTGAGCACATGCTCACTGCTTGAGCTATTCTCCTGCATCTTTTAGCTATAGAACTTGTTGGAGACTTCATATCTCTCAACTCGGGTATTTGCTTGAAATATTAACTTCAACTCCTGGAACATCTCATATGGTCCATGACGTTCAAAACATCTTTGAAGTCCCGATTCTAAGCCGTTTAAGCATGGTGCACTAAACTATCAAGTAGTCATCATATTGAGCTAGCCAAACGTTCATAACATCTGCATCTGCTCCTGCAATAGGTTTGTCACCTAGCGGTGCATCAAGTACATAATTCTTCTGTGTAGCAATGAGGATAAACCTCAGATCACGGATCCAGTCCGCATCATTGCTACTAACATCTTTCAACTTAGTTTGCTCTAGGAACATATCAAAAATAAAACAGGGGAGCTAAACACGAGCTATTGATCTACAACATAGATATGTTAGTACTACCAGGACTAAGTTCATGATAAATTTAAGTTCAATTAATCATATTACTTAAGAACTCCCACTTAGATAGACATCCCTCTAATCCTCTAAGTGATCACGTGATCCATATCAACTAAACCATGACCGATCATCACGTGAAATGGAGTAGTTTTCAATGGTGAACATCATTATGTTGATCATATCTACTATATGATTCACGCTAGACCTTTCAGTCTCCAGTGTTCCGAGGCCATATCTGCATATGCTAGGCTCGTCAAGTTTAACCCGAGTATTTCTGCGTGTGCAAAACTGGCTTGCACCCGTTGTAGATGGACGTAGAGCTTATCACACCCGATCATCACGTGGTGTCTGGGCACGACGAACTTTGGCAATGGTGCATACTCAGGGAGAACACTTTTATCTTGAAATTTAGTGAGAGATCATCTTATAATGCTACCGTCATAACTAAGCAAAGCAAGATGTATAAAGATAAACATCACATGCAATCAAAATATGTGACATGATATAGCTATCATAATCTTGTGCCTTTGATCTCTATCTCCGAAGCATCGTCATGATCTCCATCGTCACCGGCATGACACCATGATCTCCATCATCTTGATCTATATCAATGTGTCATCACATGGTCGTCTCGCCAACTATTGCTCTTGCAACTATTGCTATCGCATAGCGATAAAGTAAAGCAATTATTTGGCACTTGCATCTCATGCAATAAAGAGACAACCATAAGGTTTCTGCCAATTGTTGATAACTTCAACAAAACATGATCATCTCATACAACAACTTATATCTCATCACGTCTTGACCATATCACATCACAACATGTCTTGTAAAAACAAGTTAGATGTCCTCTACTTTGTTGTTGCAAGTTTTACGTGGCTGCTATGGGCTGAGCAAGAACTGTTCTTACCTATGCATCAAAAACCACAACGATACACTACAAAAAAATTACACTTCCGTGATGATACATGTTTGTCATAGTAGGTCGCATTTTCTGTCATGCATGTACATCCATGACGATTTTATGACAGAATCAAGATAGTCATACATGTGTTGTCGTAGAAGTGTTCCATGACATTACCAAAATTATCATCACGGAAGTGTCCACTTCCATGACGATAAATCGCGCGTCATAGAAGTGCTTTCGTCAAGGGTGACCGACACGTGTCCACCGTAACGGAACGTTGTTAAGCTATCGGGTCGGGTTTTGGATCCGATAACCCGTTAACAGCCCCGACCAATGGGGATTTTCCACGTGTAAAATCATCATTGGCTGGAGGAGACACGTGTCAGGTCCGCATTGGCACAGGTGTCACTCATCAAACGGGCGAGACGCACCTATGATATGTTGACACATGGACCGGCCCATCAAGTTTAAATGGGCCGGCCCAACTGAAGGCCCACAAGATTTTGCGGACCATAATGGGCCGGCCCAGCTAAAGGCCCACGAGATTTTGCGGACCAATAATGGGCGGGCCCAGCTAAAGGCCCACAAGATTTTGCGGGCCATAATGAGCCGGCCCAGGTAAAGGCCCACAAGATTTTTGTGTGCCATAATGGGCCGGCCCATGTAAAGGCCCACAAGATTCTTGCAGATCATAATGGGTCAGCACAGCTAAAGGCCCACGAGATTTTGCCGACATTAATGGGCCGGCCCAGTTGTAGGCCCACAAGATTTTGAGGACCCTAGTAGGCCGGCCCATTAACTGGCTGCCATGTTTTGGGCCAAATGTCGGCCCATATTTGATCCGGTCCATTAATGGCCTGCCATGCTCCGGGCCTAATAGTGGCCCATATGAGATCCGGCCCATTAAAAGCCTACCACGTTCTGGGACAAATTATGGCCCAGATCAGGTCCGACCCTTTAAGAGGCTTTGGGCTCAATAATGGCCCATATCAGATTCGGCCCGTCAACTGGACACTATGCTTTTGGGCCCACTTGCTAAAGGCCCACTTGGTAATTCGGCCTGATCTTAGTTTTGGCCTATTAAGGACCCGTTTAACATTTCGGCCCTATATTAATTTAGGCCTGTTAAGGGCCCGTTTAACATTTCGGCCCTATATTAATTTCGGCCTGTTAAAAGCCCGTCATATAGTTGGGCCTAACTACGGCTTGGTTTGCATCCGGCCTGCTCGCAGCCGATATCTGATTGGGCCAAACAAGGACTGAGACAATTTTGGCCTGTTAAAAGCCCATGATTTGATTCGCACAATCATGGGCCGGGGTTCATTTTGGGTTGCTGCCGGCCCATGAGCTGTTCGACATGTTTCAGGCCCAACCTACATCGTGATTGCATGACGGCCCGATTATGTACCGTAATTTTACGGTTTGGCCGGTTTACTGTGAAGACATGATATATATACAGTAAAATAACTGCAGCATCGTGAATAAGAAAAAACCTAGACTATACAATAAAGAAATTACGGCATATTGTAAGTGCATCTAGTGCCACCCCTAGTTGGTTTTGGAGTATTGACGACAAACCTAGTTGAGGGACTAATGTGTTTGTGAGAATTGCAGGATAACACAGGTAGAAGTCCCTCATTGATTCGGTTTTACTACCAGAGATGACCCCTAAAAATGTATGAAGACATTGAAGTCAAAGGTGGTATATGAAGATATTCACATTGAAGACTATGACAAGAGAAGACACTATATGAAGCCTATGGAGCTCGAAGACTTAGATCTTTCGTAGTTCTTTTTCTTTTGTGTTGAGTCATAGGAACCACCGTACTGTTAAGTGGGGTCCAAGAGAACCAGTCAGAATGACTGAAGTGATGCCTAAACCAAAAACCTATGTCTTCGAGTGAAGACTATGAGAGCGAATCTTGTCCAGAGTCGGACAAGTCAGCTTTGCTTGTAGCCCAAGTAAAGTTGCCGTGTGAGTTTGAAATCTGACCGTTGGAACACGTGTCAGTTCCTTAGTGACTCAGGGTCATTTCGGACAAATCGGGTCGGGTTGCCAAGTGGCTATAAATAGCCCACCCTCTACAACCATAAATGGTTGGCTGCTCAGATTGAAAGTACGGCTTTTGTTGTTTGAGAGCAACCCACCTCGAAGCCTTTGAGAGAGAATTCCTTGCGAGGATAAAGCCCTAACCACCAGAGCCAGAGAGAATTGGGCATCACTTAAGTCTTCTTGTCTGTGTGATCTGAAGACTAATTACACTTGAGGACTGTGCATCCTCCAGCCGGTTAGGCGTCGCGTTCTGAGCATCCAAGAGACATTGTGGATTGCCGGTGAACGAAGTCTATGAATGTTTGGGAGTCTACCTTGAAGACTTACCAGAGTGGTTGGGCGAGGTCTATGTGACCTTAGCTCAAGGAGAATACGGTGAGGACTGGGTGTCCTGAGCTGCGTGTTCAGGACTGGGTGTCCGGTACTGTGTGTCCTAAGGTTTAAATACCTAGCCACTCCAACCAGACGTACAGTTGTCACAGCAACTGGAACTGGTCCAACAAATCATTGTCTTCAACGAGTCACTGGTTTCATCTTCACTTCCCTTTACTTACTGTTACTCCTTGTGAAGTCATTGTATGTTTGCACTATCATTTGTCTTCACTGAGTGACTGCTTGTTCTGTTTGGCTTCACAATATCTTCCTACCTAATCCTTACTACCTAGCTGCTATTAGTCTTTGTGCTTTCACTTCATTGAATACTTGACTATGGTTTGCCTAGTGTAGTCTACCTTCCGCTGCATGGTAATAGGTTTAATTTTATCGTTTGTCTTCAAAACTTCTATGTTCTGAAGACTTTCATAAAAATCGCCTATTCACCCCCCCTCTAGTCGATATAACGCACTTTCAATTGGTATCAGAGCAAGGTGCTCCCTTGTTCTGTGTGATTCGGTTTAACCACCTGGAGTTTTAGCTATGTCGACTGCAGGGATAATTAAAGTCTCTGCTGCGTGCCCCGTCTTCGATGGAACTGAATATCTCTACTGGAAGAATAAGATGCGCATGCATCTTGAAGCCATTATGTCGACCTATGGTATGTCATCGAGAACAGCGTTCCCAAGGCTGGAGAAGGTGTCACTGCTGCTGATGTCAAGAAATTCGTTCAACTGGACTCTACTGCCAAGAATATCATCTGTGGTCATCTGACCAAAGGACAGTATGGCCGTGTGAGTGCTTTGAAGACATCTAAGCTGGTCTGGGACTGGCTCTCCAAGGTCAATGAAGGCATCTCAACCCAGAGAGATCAGAGAATCAGTGTCCTTCGCAACCTCTTCAACCGCTTCAAGCGAAATGACAATGAGAATGTCCAGCACACATTTGACCGACTCATTGACATCATAAATGAGCTTCAAGCCCTCGGCGCCACTGAGATTACCAAACACGAAGTCATCAAGACGCTGCTGAGATCACTTGATAGTTCGTTTGACATCCTAGCCCTAATGATTCAAGAACGTCCTGATTTCAAGACACTCGATCCGTCTGACATACTTGAGAGGCTCAACACACATGAGTTTCAGCTTTCGGAGAAAAGAGATATCTACGGTCCAAACTATGGGCGAACTCGTGCCTTGAAGGCAAAAGCTGTCTCCTCATCTGAAGAAGAATCTGACAGCAGTTCTGATGACCCTGAAGACATTGGAAGGGAACTTGCTATGCTTGTCAAGAAGTTCCAAAAATTCACCAAGAAGAAAGGCTTCAGAAAGTCTTCCCGATCAAGTTCAAGGAATGATGAAGCTCCTGCTCATGACTACAAGAAGAAAACATGTCACAAGTGCAAGAAACTTGGCCACTTCATCTCTAAGTGTCCACAGTGGGACAATGAGAACAAAAATAAGAAGAAGAGCAAGGAATATGACTCTGACGACAAGAAGAAGAAGAAGAAATACTCAAAGTCTTCTTCCAAGTCTTCCTCAAAGTCTTCATCACACAAGAAGAGCTCATCTGGCAAGGCACGTGCGTTTGTTGGCAAGGAAATGGATTCAGAGGAGGAGTCTGCTTCTGAGGAGGTGGAGGTGGAGTCTGAGGAGGAATCCGACTCAGGCGTCGCAAGTCTGGCTACAACATACGTTGCCAAGTCCATCTTCAACACTGAAGACAATGACTTCATCACCGACACCGATGCAAATGACAAGGACTACTCCGCTTCTACCTACTACTTCATGGCACGCGGTGCCAAGGTAAACACACGCACTACTCACTATCAAACATCTAGCGACGATGACTCTGATTGTGGTTCAAAACCTAGCTACAAAACACTTGCTAAAATTGCAACTGAACAACAGAAAGCTATGGAACATATTCAAAAACTGTTAGACAGAAGCGATGATCTGTTAGGTGCTGAAATGACTTGATCTGAATCCTTAATTGAAGACATAAAAATCTTCACGTTAAGTATCAGGAACTTGAAAGTCGTCATGAAACTCTCTCAACAACTCATGAAAAGCTTTCCTATGATTATCTTCAAAGGAAGCAAGATCTTGAGAAATTGAGAGCGGTTCATGAAGATCTTCAAACGGAAAATGAGTCACTTCGCACCAAACAGATCAGTCCCGCTCAGGAAGGATTTGAACCACCATGTCTTAAATGCATTGAGCGTGATAATGCTACTTATGTTGCTGAATGTTCTACTACTACTGCTGTTGCAATATCTTCAACTGTTGATGTGGTAACTAACCCCTCTGCTGAGGATACCCCCGCTATTGCTGATGAGAATGCTAGGTTGAAGACATTGCTTGAAACAGGGATGTACAAAAGTCTTAAAGGGCATCAGACGCTATGTGATGTCCTGAAAAAGCAGATTCTGAACCAAAACCCTAGGAAAGAGGGTGTAGGGTTCGTAAGGAAAATGAATGCAGATGGCTCTTACTGGAAACCTGAGCAGTACCCCAAAACCATGTGGGTTGCTGCAAAGGAACCTTCAGCAGATCCATCCAATCTATCTGGCTTCACTTGTGCTAACCCCATTATCATTGATGAATCCTTTGATGCAAACTATATAGTGTTTAAGAATCAGAATGGTGAAGTGTTTGCCAGGTACATTGGTACTAACTGCAGGAATGGACCGCCTATGAAGAAGATTTGGGTTCCGAAAAGGTGTCTAGAGAGTCTTCCTGTGAATGTCATCATGACACCTCACGTGAAGAAGACAAACCTCAGACCAAAGGCTTCATACGGTCCAAAGGCTTCATACAGACAGAGGACTCACCTGAGTCGCACTAACGCAAATGTTTTGCAGAGAAACCATACTCAGGCATATGAATATGAGAGCGGTTCATCAAACCGCCATGTTCATAAGACCAAGAACTATTTTGCTTATTCTTATGAGTACTATTGTCCGCCTGCAAGACTGATTGCTAGGGCTTCAAAACCAAAATTCTCAGATGCTGCACTTAGACTTATTGCTTCTAAGCCACCCTTGAATATGTGGGTGGCTAAGAAAGCTTAACTCTCTTTTGCAGGGAAAGGTCTCCAGCAGAAAACCAAAATCGTCTGGCACTATTGCTGGGGACCTTAAACATCTTGTAGGTTACAAGATCAAATGCCAAAATGGTCTTACTATGTACTTCGTACCTGAATCGCTTGCTACTCTCCCTATTAGTCCTAACCTGGATCTAAGCTTTCATAACCCACTGGTTCGTCAAATGTTTTTGCTTCACAATGCTCTTGGTGAAGCCTATCCCCCTAACTGCACTGTAGGGTACGACACCAGCGTCTTCAGAATGGATTATTAATAGTGGGTGTACAAATCACATGACTGGCAAAAGAAGTCTTCTTATGGACTCAACCTTACGTCCATCCGACAAGAGCCACATCACATTTGCTGACACTGGTAAAAGTAAGGTATTGGGTCTAGGTAGAGTTGCAATCTCAAGGGATCAACACATGGATAAAGTCATGCTTGTTGAATCCCTTGGCTTCAACTTAATGTCTGTCTCAATGCTTTGCGTTTTAAACATGATCGTAATGTTTGGAAAATATTGTTGCCTTGTACTAATGGAATCTGACAAGTCTCTAGTGTTTGAAGGGTATCGAAAAGATGATTTGTACGTGGTAGATTTCTCAGCAGGGCCACAGCTTGCAGTATGTCTTCTAGCAAAGGCTTCAGAATGCTCGCTCTGGCATCGGAGGCTTGGACATGCTGGCATGAGGAACCTCCACACCCTTGCGAAGAAGAAGCATGTCATAGGCATCGAGGGCGTCAAGTTCAAGAAAGACCACTTATGCGGTGCCTGTGAAGCAGGGAAGATGACGAGGGCCAAACATCCCTCGAAGACAATCATGACCACTACTCGACCCTTCGAACTGCTTCACATGGATCTTTTCGGTCCCACTCATTACTCAACTCTAACTACTACTGCTTGCCTCTATGGCTTCGTTATTGTTGATGATTATTCTAGATATACTTGGGTGCACATAATCCTTTACAAGACTGAAGTGCAGGATGTATTCAGACGCTTCGCCAATCGAGCTATGAACAATTTTGGCGCCAAGATAAAGCACATCAGAAGTGACAATGGCACTGAATTCAAGAACACTGGCCTTGATACATATCTTGATACCTTGGGCATCACACATGAATTCTCAGCCCCGTACACGCCACAGCAGAATGGCGTCGTCGAACGCAAGAACAGAACACTAATTGAGATGGCCAGAACGATGCTAGATGAATACAAGACCCCAAGAAAATTCTGGCTCGAAGCCATTGATACTGCATGCCATACAATCAATCGTGTTTATCTTCACAAGCTATTGAACAAGACATCTTATGAGCTCCTTACTGGCAAGAAGCCAAATGTTAGTTACTTCAGAGTATTTGGCGCAAGGTGCTGGATCAAGGACCCACATCACACCTCAAAATTTGCACCAAAAGCACATGAGGGTTTTATGCTTGGATATGGAAAGGATTCGCACTCCTACAGAGTCTTCAATCTCTTTCATTACAAAGTGGTTGAAACAGTGGATGTGCGGTTCGATGAGACCAACGGTTCACAAAGAGAGCAGCTGCCAAATGTGCTAGATGAAGTTCCATCTAGTGAATCAATCAAGCTAATGGGAACTGGAGAAATTATACCTTCTGAAGCTCATCCTGAAGAAGAACTTATCATTTCAGCACCTGATCAACATGAAGACAATGCTCAGCCTGAAGACATTCCTTCCAACAACGACAATGAACAGCAAGAGCAAAGTCTTCACCCTATACATCCTCGCGTTGCCAATGAAGTGCAGATTGAAAGAATAATTGATAGCATCAATGCACCTAGTCCACTCACTCGTTCAAGGGCAACTCAGCTAGCAAATTTCTGTGGGCACTTCGCATTCGTCTCAATTGCAGAACCCAAGAAAGTTGAAGAAGCCTTCATGGAACCTGAATGGATTCAAGCTATGCAAGAGGAGCTTCAACAGTTTGAGCTGAATAATGCATGGGAACTGGTTAAGCGTCTGATCCACGGAAGCACAATATAATAGGCACCAAATGGATATACCGCAACAAGCAAGATGAGCATGGTCAAGTTGTCAGAAACAAAGCTCGTCTCGTTGCTCAAGGATATACTCAAGTGGAAGGCATTGACTTCGATGAAACATTTGCTCCTGTGGCTAGACTTGAAGCCATATGCATACTGCTGGCCTATGCAAATCATCATAACATACTTCTATATCAAATGGATGTGAAGAGTGCCTTTCTTAATGGCAAGATTGAAGAAGAAGTGTATGTTGCACAACCACCTGGCTTTGAAGATCCAAAACATCCTGACATGGTATACAAGCTCAACAAGGCACTGTATGGCCTCAAACAAGCCCCTCGGGCCTGGTATGACACACTCAAATACTTCCTGAAGAGCAAAGGCTTCATACCTGGTTCCCTAGATCCCACTCTTTTCACGAAGACATATGATGGTGAACTGTTTGTGTGCCAAATATATGTGGATGACATTATCTTCGGCTGCACCAATCAGAAGTACAGTGAAGAGTTTGGATATATGATGCAAGAGCAATATCAGATGTCCATGATGGGGGAGTTGAAGTTCTTCCTCAGTCTTCAAATATGACAACAACGCAATGGCATCTTCATATCTCAAGAGAAGTATCTCAAAGATTGCCTGAAGAAGTTCGGTATGCAAGACTGCAAAGGCTTCACAACACCAATGCCAGCCAAACATCATCTGGGTCCTGACAACAATGGTAAAGAGTTTGATCAAAAGGTATACCGCTCCATGATTGGTTCTTTACTTTATCTATGTGCATCTAGGCCAGATATTATGCTTAGTGTTTGCATGTGTGCTCGATTTCAAGCGGCACCAAAGGAGTCGCATCACTTAGCTATGAAGCGAATTCTTCGATATTTGGCTCACACCCCAACTCTAGGATTATGGTATCCAAAGGGCTCAGAGTTTGATCTGGTTGGATTCTCGGATGCTGATTATGCTAGTGACAAAGTTGATCGCAAGTCTACATCAGGCACATGTCACTTTCTGGGACGATCACTTGTATGTTGGTCTTCAAAGAAGCAGAACTGTGTATCTCTCTCCACTGCTGAATCTGAATACATTGCTGCTAGATCTTGCTGCGCTCAGCTTCTGTGGATGAAGCAAACACTCAAGGACTATGGCATTCATCTGAAGCAAGTACCACTTTACTGCGACAACGAAAGCGCCATCAAGATTGCCAACAACACAGTTCAGCACTCGAAGCCAAAGCACATTGAAATTCGTCATCACTTTCTCAGAGATCATGTTGTGAAGGAAGACATTGATATCATACACGTCAACACTGAAGAGCAATTGGCAGATATCTTCACCAAGCCCTTGGATGAGAAGAGGTTTTGCAAGTTACGGTGTGAGCTAAATATCCTGGAATCCTCAAATGTCTTGTGATCAGGCACACATCCTAACCCTTATGCATATTGATGACTTAGATGTGCAACACACGAAGTAAAGTATATCTTCAATCAATGAAGACATACATTCTAAGTGTGAATACATTAATGTGGAATTTGACTTTGGAGTGCCACGATAATTGTGCGCCGTGTTTGGGTCTAATACTTCCTATACGGTGGGTAACGCCACCACCAAACGTTCTATTTTGAAGTGTTTCACTCATGGCGTTACCTTGCAATGTCTTCACATTTGTTTTGGCTTCGATCTCAACATATTTTCATGATTATCTTCACTATGTTGATTATATATATATATATATATATATATATATATATATGCTAGTGTTTTGTCCTCTACATCATTCACTTATAGCTATGTCTTCGTGTTGAATCTTTTGAACTAAGTGAATGTGATCGGACCCTAACCTCTCTATGCTTTCTATCTCAAACTCTATCTCCCCAAGTCATATGCATTCTATTGAAACTGTCGAATGTCTTCTCTGCGTCCTTGTCAGCAGAAGATACAGAGACAACCATTAAGTCCGTTTTCAATGCTCATTCCTCCACATGAAATCTGGAGAAGTAGGAATGACCACCCGACAATCCAGGCGTGCGTGGGACGTGGAACAAACCCCAAAATTCCGCATAATGGCCATGTGTTCCTCAGATGCGAATCGCCAGGGGCACCTGTGTAATAGCATAGTGCCGCCCCTGTGCCTACAAATACAAACTCACAGCGGTCATTATCTCTTCTTCCACCCTCGCACGAACCCTAGCGCCATCGCTAGCCCTCGACGACATCGGCGACGAAGCGCTTCGCTGCCGCAACCTCTCCGACGCCGTCTTCACGCCGACCGCGGACATCGTCCTCTCCGCCGTCACAGTAGGTGTCCTCCGTCGCCAAGTTAGGGCATGGAAGATCGAACTGCTCGGCCTCATCTTACACTCCGTCTAGAAGTTCTTAGTGTGGTAGATAAAACTTCCTCTTTTTACAGCACCATTGATCCTATGGATTTGTCACTTTCTACCACAAGCAGTTTCTGTTCACACAAGCTAGATCTCTCTCATACTACATGTCATAACATGCGTAGTATATTCACTTGTGCTTCACAAAGTAGTTAGATTCCTCACTTGTACTGATCTGTGGATTCGTACAAATCTGGAACCAACTTCTTATCTATGAGTGAATGTCTTCGCACGATGAGGTCAATGTCTTCTAAACTGATTTATCTTCAAAATATTCTGAGAATGCATATGGCCTCTTCCCCTTCCCTCGCACCTTAATGCTGTCACAGGTACATGTCTGTGGGAGAATCCTTTGGTTCTCATAGTCTGCATTCATTTGCAGAATTCTTACAGCATCACATAAATTCTCCTGAAGCTAGTTCCTGTTGGTCCAGCAAACGAAAACCTTTGAAGCCTTTGAACGTCTTGAAGCCTTTCAAGTTAAAGTTTATGGCTTCAGAGAAAGCAGCAAGGAAGGGTGGCAGAAAGCGTCATGGGGAGACATCCTATTCAAGAATCTTCTACCCAGGTCCAGAGATGAAGCCATTGCTCAAGGCTTCTATCCATGCATGGTCCGTGGACCATAGCCTGCTGATGCACACTCGTCGTCACTGCTATGGTGTCGTGACGACAATCTGTTCAAGCGCAACTTCCAGTTTGCTCAGAACTCAGCGAAGCAGAACAAGAAGACTTTTGGGTTAGACTTCAACCCTGGTCCCTCATCTCCAAGGGCAGATGGCACACGACATGCAGAACCCAATGTCATCGGTCCTTTCGCCAACCTTGAAGGCCTCATCACCTACGTCTTGGTTCAAGGGACTGCAGTGAATGAGCCTACAGCTGACACTGAGTCTGATGACGCGCCTGCAGTGCCGAAGCCAAAGCAGTTGAAGAAGCCAAAAGCTTCAAAGCCTGCCCCTTCACCAAAAGTCTCAAGGGCGAAGCCACTGGCAACTACACCTCCTGAAGACAGTGTGCAGTCTAAAGACTTATCACGCGTCTCCAAGCCCCAGAAGGCCAAGATGCCTCTGTCTCACACTAGCAAAGAGCTAACAGCTACTGCCATTCTGCGCAATGACGACATTGATTTGTCAAGCGATGAAGATCTTGCAGATGACGCTCTTGAGTAACTCATCAAGAGCAAAGAAGAAGCAGAAATCTTCAATGATCTGCCTCTCTTTGATGTCACCATCATCCACAACTTCATTGACGAGTGGTTTGACACGCCAAACATCAGCTTTGAAGATCTGCAGCTACCCATTGGCCTCAGTGTCGCCTTCCAAGGCGCCATTGCTTCAGAACTTGCTATTGCCCAGCGCATTGTTGAACTGAAGCAGAAGATTGACTGTGAAAAGGCTTAGTTCAAGAAGCATATGGCCAAGCTTAGCGTGCAAGAAGTGAAGAACTTCAAGACAATGATGCACGAGCTCAAGGAAGCCTTTGTGAAGAAGCTTGCAGGAGCTCAGGGTTCGCGTGAGCGCATGAAGACTCTGGCTGACAAATGTGTGCAAGTCTATAATGAGGCTGAGAAGCGCAAGGCACTTGGGCGTCTTGGCATCGACCCCAGGATGGCCTCAAAGAAGAAGAAGAAGCCTGCTACGGCTGAACCTGATGCACCAAGGCAAGAAGCAGTTCCGATTGTCTTCCCAACTAGACTGACTGGCTCGAAGCCAAAAAGTCGGTCAACAGCTTCAAAGCTCAAGAAGACAAGGACTGCTGAGGCTGAAGCCAGGAAGAGGAAACACTTTGAAGCCTCTCCTACTTCCCCCTCCAAGAATAAGAGGAAGACCAAGAAAGCTCGGGTTGCTTCCACAGAGCCCTTGGTAGTTGAACCCATTTCTATGGTCTATCCTGAAGCGGAACGACAACTGACAATTCATGAGCCTGCTTCCACAGAGGCTCATGAAGCTGAAGACATTCCAGCAGCTGATCCCATCGCTGCTGAAGACATTGGTCAACATGACAATGTAGAAGATGATGCAGTCCTTCCTCACCATGAAAACAGTGAACTCATCAGCATTGGTCGTCCACTGACGCCAATTGCACAGGATGCTTCATGGGCGGATCGCCCACAAGAGGAAGAAGACTATGAGGCCCAGCCCACACCAACTCCACAGGCGTCGTCTGCATTCCGCAGGCTTCGCAAAGGTCCAAGGCCTCAAGTCTCTGCTGAAGACATTCCGGCTGCATCAGCCGCAGAAGAAGGAGTCCCACAAGATCCCACTCCCCTGTCCCACCAAGAAGCAGTTCTCCAGGAGAATGTGCTTGTGACCGACCCTCCAGCTAGTCAAGTGGAGGATGAAAATCGTGAGGCTGCCACAACCACCAATGAAGCTAATGTGGAGCCCTCCCCAGCAAAAGCTTCAGAAGACAGCGAAGCCACTGACCCCGCCACTTTTGTTCCTGAGTCTGTCGCCGGTCCCCAATTCAACTATCATGTTGAGCATAGGCCTCAGGTCCAGAAGCCAATCCCAAGACTGGCAAGGTTTCCAGGTCCTACATCAGCACCTGGCTCCTTCAACATCAATGGCATCAGGGCAGACAACACGTTCTTCAATAGCTCCAGGAACCCCTACTCAAGGGAAAGGATATCATCTGATCGGTTCTGGAGCTATCCTCAGCGAAGCTATTACTCTTGCATTCTGTACAACCAAGGTCGCATCTTCCCACACAAGCGCCTTGACGTTGAAGCTATAGCTGGTCTGCCCTGTCTGGAAGAAGCTTTAGATTGCTTCAAGGAAGTTGGACTGCTGCCATTCATTACTGACGAAGAGCATTGGAATGAAGAGCTGCTACTTCAATTCTATGCCACACTTCACATCAGAGGGTACAACAGAGATCCGAAGACTTGGGTCCTGGAGTGGATGACTGGCAATGTTCATCACGAAGCCAATGCATTTGACATCATTGAGCTCACTGGCTTGCCCACTCCTGGCGATCTCTTCGAGCAAGGCTGTCAGCTGCATGCTGAAGCTATTGAGAGCATCTTTCAGCGGCCAGAACCTAATATGAGTCAGATGCTCAGCATGATGAAGCCATTGCCCCAAGATGCTGCTTATCCCACAGAGTTCTTCATTGAAGACCTTGAGTATCTGCCAAGAACCATCTATCACATCATCAGGTGAACTCTCTGGCCTATCAAAGGGCACTCTCCAAATGCCAAGCTTCAGGGTGCAATGAAGACTTTGGTCTTCTATATACTTCATGGAAAATGCTTCAATGCACAGGACTTCTTCATACGCCAACTTGCTGCATCAGGCATTGATCTGTTTGGTTTGAAGTTCTACGCCCCTTGGGTCATGCGGCTGATCAAGCTACACTCCGCCATCTCATATCAGCCCTCAGCCCGCAACCATCGGATCTTCTTGCCTGACGTGGACATGTCTACTAAAGCCATTTATTCTGAGCCTGCCAAGCAACCTCTAAGTCTTCAGAATGCAGAACATCAGAGTTTTACTCAAAACATTGAAGGCGTTGAAGCAGTTTCTCGGGTGTATCCTTTGGCTGGCACTACACGTGCACCACACCCTGCTTCCACTGAAGCCACTGACAGTGCCACTGCTCCAAGACCCAAGAAGCGCACTCGTGTTCTCAATGACCGAGAGCTTCTTGTGGCTCTACATCAGAAACATGATAGGCATCATGACTGGCTGAAGCGTCAGATGAAAAGCCTCTTGGTGGATATTAATCACACTCGAAATCTTGCCACCAAGAATGCTTTCGTTGCCCATGAAACCTGTCGCCGCACATGGAAAGGGCTCATGATGATGTGTTCTGAAGCTGATCTTCAAGAGGATGGCTTCACTGAGAGATTCAAGTTTGACTCCACACCTCCTCGAAGGGTTGTGCTGCTAGGAACTCCATCCCTTGAAGACTCTGAGTTCTCTTCCTCTGCTGCCATAGTGACTGCCAGAATTATTGAGGAAGAAGACGATGCTACTTCACCGCCACCTCCTTCAGCACCTCCAAGCTCTTCTGCACCGCCAAACAACACCAACAACCCTCCTACTTCACCTACTCCTCATGGGAACGAGTAGAGGCTCTATGTCTTCAAACCTTTTTGGTCATTACTGACAAAAGGGGGAGAAGCATATGAGATTGATAGTCTTCAAGCGGGTCCATATGGGCGGGTGCCTTATATATTGCTTCGTGTTTACAACTCTCGTTTTTGCTACATTTGGTTCTTATGAGTTGTAACACTTAAACTAGATGGTCGTCTGCTACTTATTTGCCACCTTGTTTTGCGAAGATAAATTCCGCATGTGCGACGATAAATTCCGCACTTAGCTCATTCTGTAGACGTCCATTTTCCATTATGCATGTCATTATCTTCATATACTTTCACATGCATAGTGGATTGTCATCATAAGTTGAAGTGGATCTCCACAAGTACAACCTGCCATGTGCATTTGCATTCCAAAAGCAAATTAACTTATATGCACATCTTCAGGGGGAGCCCTTGCAACTTATGAAGACAATTCCTTATCCTTTACAATTTCACAGATTATATTCCCCGTTGAAAACTTCAACTAGTTTGTCATCAATCACCAAAAAGGGGGAGATTGTAAGTGCATCTAGTGCCACCCCTAGTTGGTTTTGGAGTATTGACGACAAACCTAGTTGAGGGACTAATGTGTTTGTGAGAATTGCAGGATAACACAGGTAGAAGTCCCTCATTGATTCGGTTTTACTACCAGAGATGACCCCTAAAAATGTATGAAGACATTGAAGTCAAAGGTGGTATATGAAGATATTCACATTGAAGACTATGACAAGAGAAGACACTATATGAAGCCTATGGAGCTCGAAGACTTAGATCTTTTGTAGTTCTTTTTCTTTTGTGTTGAGTCATAGGAACCACCATACTGTTAAGTGGGGTCCAAGAGAACCAGTCAGAATGACTGAAGTGATGCCTAAACCAAAAACCTATGTCTTCGAGTGAAGACTATGAGAGCGAATCTTGTCCAGAGTCGGACAAGTCAGCTTTGCTTGTAGCCTAAGTAAAGTTGCCATGTGAGTTTGAAATCTGACCATTGGAACACGTGTCAGTTCCTTAGTGACCCAGGGTCATTTCGGACAAATCAGGTCGGGTTGCCAAGTGGCTATAAATAGCCCACCCCCTACAACCATAAATGGTTGGCTGCTCAGATTGAAAGTACAGCTTTTGTCGTTTGAGAGCAACCCACCTCGAAGCCTTTGAGAGAGAATTCCTTGCGAGGATAAAGCCCTAACCACCAGAGCCAGAGAGAATTGGGCATCACTTAAGTCTTCTTGTCTGTGTGATCTGAAGACTTATTACACTTAAGGACTGTGCATCCTCCAGCCGGTTAGGCGTCGCGTTCTGAGCATCCAAGAGACATTGTGGATTGCCGGTGAACGAAGTCTGTGAAGGTTTGGGAGTCTACCTTGAAGACTTACCAGAGTAGTTGGGCGAGGTCTATGTGACCTTAGCTCAAGGAGAATACGGTGAGGACTGGGTGTCCTGAGCTGCGTGTTCAGGACTGGGTGTCCGGGACTGTGTGTCCTAAGGTTTAAATACCTAGCCGCTCCAACCAGACGTACAGTTGTCACAGCAACTGGAACTGGTCCAACAAATCATTGTCTTCAATGAGTCACTGGTTTCATCTTCACTTCCCTTTACTTACTGTTACTCCTTGTGAAGTCATTGTATGTTTGCACTATCATTTGTCTTCACTGAGTGATTGTGTGTTCTGTTTGGCTTCACAATATCTTCCTACCTGATCCTTACTACCTAGCTGCTATTAGTCTTTGTGCTTTCACTTCATTGAATACTTGACTATGGTTTGCCTAGTGTAGTCTACCTTCCGCTGCATGGTAATAGGTTTAATTTTATCGTTTATCTTCAAAACTTCTATGTTCTGAAGACTTTCATAAAAATCACCTATTCACCCCCCTCCTCTAGTCGATATAACGCACTTTCACATATTACATCCACTGGGCATCAAAGTTCGCCACTATGATAATAAAGCACAAGCAGACAGCAGATTACATACACTGGGCATCAAAGATCGCCACTAGTGCAAATAAACACGCCGACAAAATAATATACAAAACCGACAGCACTTCAATAGAGTTCAAGAAAGGTTAGCCCTGCTGGGGAGCTGCAGCGCAAGTAGCTGAGCAAGATGATGAGATTGCGCTTGTTCAACACTTATATTTTCCTCACTCTGAAAGATAAACAAGCAGACAGATAACAAGTTTTGCACATAAAAGTATCAGTGCTGACAATTCATCACATTTCATACTGACGAATAAAGTGACACGGTTTAAAATTGCATTAACACAATATGGTATTGTTCAGGTTAAGACATGGCAGGAAATGACATTGTGAAGGAGTTGGCAGCTTCACGACACCACTGGATTACAGATCAAGAACTCATAAGTATCAATGGTTAGTGTGTTGTCAATTTATACCATTTCAGATTGGCAAATAAAGAGGCGGTTTAAATAATAGTAGAATGATATGACATTGTTCATAGTTAAGACATTGCAGAATATGACATTGTGCTGTAGTGGGTAGGTTCACCACACAACTGGATTACGGATGAAGAACAGAAGCATACATGCAGTGCAAAAGAAGATCACTTGCTCTGTATAGTTTAATTTACATGGTATGGAGAAGGAACTTGGTTGTACAACTGAAAACTTAAATTAAGAAAGGACAAACTTTTGTTTATGAACTACAAAATAAACTTTAAACAAGCAATTTGATGCAAACACCAAAAATAAATAGTTGTTGCAGTCATGCCTAACCAAATATATACAACAAAGTTTGAAGGCTTGAGATGGACAAACTTACATTATTGGTGAAGACAGGCTCTATAAAGGCCTTGTCCATGCTGATGGGGGGGCAATTCAAGAAGTTTACCACAGAATCTTCTTCAAAAGCATTGCCTTTATTCTATATTTTGTTAAGAGTAAATATAGATGTGATAATATACGAAAAAATGGAGAATATTTAAGATAAGATGAAGAGTGATGCTACATAACCAAGTAGCTATAAATGTAAGTGCAACTATACAGGCAAAAGGTACAGCCAAGAGCAATGCACAACTAAACTTCTTCTGTACCAACCTTGTGGTAAGAGTAAATATAGATCTGATGTGTAGAAAATGGAGGGCAAAGGAAAATAAGCTACAGAGTGATGGTACATGAACAACTACCTGTCATTATAAGTACACTGATAAAGGACAACATGTACTTACAAGAACAATGCAGAGCTAAAAAACACATTGGCATTGGATATATTCTACACTAATGTAACCATTCATACAGATCAGATAATTTAGAGCGAACAATTGATAAGCAAGCTATCATGCATACTGCTGTCACATAATGAACCAGGTATGTATGCAAGTATAGTGATACAGGACAACAGGTACTAACAAGAGCAAAGCAGCGGGTAGCATATTTGCGGTATCCTGTCGTTCTTGTCAAACCAGAATTCTTCTTCGAGCAGATTTCCTATAAAAGGACCCGTAAGGCACATGCGGAAAAGTAGAAGTTCATATTGTCATGTTATTTCATAAACAGTACCTCATCCTGGGAATGAGACCAGTGCATAACAAGGTTTTTCCATTCAATGTCTTCTAAATTTAGCACAGGAGACTTCACCAAAAATTCGTTTATAGACTTGCCATCAAAGTGTGATTTCCTCAGGTAACACTGATACTGCTGCAATGCTTCCTTGAAAAGCACAAGCAACCTTTGCTCGTCATGACTATCCAGATTGACCCTCGCCTAGTTACAACAATGTAATGTAAATCATTGATGTGTTCAATCAGCAGAAAATAGGAAAATAATAACCATGAATAATAGCACTTACACATAAGTTGGACAGGAAGATGTGAAAATGGTGTTTGTCTTTGCAATAATCTTCCCATGATGGGAATATATGCACATAGTCCCTAACAACATTGAAAGCATTGTCTTTTAAACTGAATAATTGGAATGGGGTTCCAATCTGCAGGAATTGGCCGTCTCTGTAGTTGGGATAGGTCTTCGGCCGGTGGACTTGCTGTACATTTTGCTGGAGTGGGATTTTTCTATGGTACAGCTGGTGCTATGGCAAATGAAATCGGTATACCTTTTGCTGGAGTGCAGGTCCTGTGTGGTGGGGCTAGTGGTGTGGCCAGTGAAGTATGGGTACGGTCTGCTAGAGTCGGTCCTATGTTTTGTGTCACTGGTTGTACAGCCAATATAAGTGGGGTGTTGTCTGATTTCTCCGGCACCACCACGTTTTTCAAGGACTTTGTTGGTGCTCCTTCAGGTTCGGCAATCACCCTCTTCCTTTTTGATGTCTGATGCACAAGAACAACATTTGAGTGGAAAAACATGGTATGATGACAGATGGAATATGTATTGATAATGGATGGGCATGGCATCTCGACATATATGATGAGTAAACTAAGCAGATGGCGGTGAAACAAAGTAGAAGAAATGCAAGACAACATATGCAAGATACCCGCAATCAATAAAACATTGCCAAATTAGAACAGGCACCTTGATGGGTGAACAGGACAGGCCATCTGCCTTTGACTCCTCGAGGTTAGAATAGTCATTAGGATCATATTCTGAACAAGAATCAACAGGTGGGGAGCGTATGAGTTTCATTGCATCCAGAATGGCACTCAATGCCTTGGTGCCAATTTTGTAAGTCATTGCAGTGTTTAGCTTCAAGAGTGGACTGCTGCTAGTGCGACACAAAGCAGCTACACAGATCATAGTGTAGATATAACGGGAAAACCTTAAGCATCAGAGTAAAATCAGCAAAGTGGAACTTGCTGGAATATATGTGCTAGTATTGCCGGTATGGCTAGAAAGGCTTCAGATACCAGCTCTTTTCAAGTGAAGGTGCGGTACTGTTAATATCAGTGTAACTCTCAAAGGCGACACAGCTCCCCGCATTTCCTTGCTATTCTTATAGGATTCAAGTGGGCAGGCCACCACAAATCCTATTCCTATGTTTACAAGATCCTACAAATCAAAGAGGCTCAAAGTGTCCATCACAACCGACCGTATAGACCTCTACACTGCAAATGTCCCTGCTCATCTTCAGTACAAGGAACATATTGTACTACTATCATACTCCCTCCGTTCCAAAATATAAGTCTTGGTAGATATTTCCACTATGGACCACATACAGATGTATCCAGATACATTTTAGAGTGTAGATTCACTCATTTTGCTCCATATGTAGTCCATGGTGGAATCTATACAAAGACTTTCATTTAGGAACGGAGAGAGTACATATTAAAGAAGAACGGAAGGGGAACATGGTAAAGAAGAGCAAGCAGATTTTGGATAATAAAATGTTGGTTGCGCAGTGACCACACATGATGAACCAGAGCGCATTAAGAATGCAACTCCCAGCTGTCTCTCGACCATTTCAGGCGGTTGGATGAAGATCCTACGTCTCCTAACCCTTCTTGTTCCTCGTCTCTGATTCTTCCCATACAGAACACCGCACGGGCCGCCAGCCGGACCATCGGCCCCCACCACCTGTGTTCCTCCGCCACCCCCACCCCCACCCCTGCCCCAACCCCCACCAGCGTCGAGTTTTCTTCATTCGGCGAGGCCCCACAACCACCCGAGCCCCTTCGATCGCACCGGCGAACTCTGGCGAGCTCTGAAAAATCGACTGGCCCAGTTTTGAAATTTAGTCTGCTGTGATTTAACTAGTGTGGAATATAAAAGGGGAAAACCATAAGCATTGGGAGTATAGTGTTGAGCATGCCATGGCGGATCTGAAGGTGCAAACCGGACAAAGGCAACTTCGCAACCAGGACAAGAAATCAGAGTAAAGCAGCGGCGATCTATTTTCTTGATGCGATAAATAAGTTGAGCAGATACGAAAGAGTACCACCTATGGTGCGGCGCCGTGTACGCATCTGCTGAGAATTTGACGGTGCTACGGTAGCGATGGCTGTCGGCGGCATGGAAGCAAATCTAGGGGGTAGACGGTGGTGGCGGGGCACGGTGGATGAGACGGTCGTAGGAGCGGCGCCGGCAAGGTGGACGATGGCAGGGATGAAGCGAGAGGACTGGATGCAAGGATCCCGGTCCGAAGCCGTGGATGAGAGAGGTCGATCTCTTGTAATGGACGGCGGCGTCGGGGTATCAGCTCTGGCATGGTGGAGGAGGACGGCGGTGGATGGGGTGGCGGACGGTGGCGGACGGGGGAGGGTGGGGTGGAGAGGGTGTTTTGGCGCCCACGGAGTACGAATGGGGAAAAGATAGGTAGAGAGGAAGGGGGAACCATGTATTCAGGGCGCGCTTGTCTCAAATGCGAGGAAATTTACAAACTTAGCCCCCATTTCAAATTTCTACTACATCACAACAACATTAGTCGATTGGGGAGGAGAGTTTGTTTTTGGCGCCCACCGTGTATGAATATGAATCGGGGAGGGAGTTGATTTCGGCCGAGGACACACTGTGTTTTGGCGCCCACCGTGTATGAATCCGGGTGAGAGGCGGTTACGTCATGTTTGGGTGAAATTACAAACCTACCCCTATCGAAACCTATAGAAATCCAGCAGATAGGCTTTGCGTGGCAGGGATAGGCAGTAGTGATTTCCATCTCGCAGATTTTGGTTTCGGGCGGTTATTGCGACTTTCCCCGCTTCGTTCAAATTTTGTAGAGTGCACGTTTACCGTGCCAACTCAATTCGAATCCCGTTTGTATTCTATTTTTTCGGATCTATTTTCAATTGGAATTACATTCTATATACATCATTTTTTTATATACTTTCAAAAGCACAACACCATTTATACATAAATATGGTTTACAAATGGCGTGATCTCAGATTCATAAGGTTGTATCCATCAATTTGGATTTTCAAATATTTGAAACCACTTTATGTTGAAATCCAATGTATGCATTCCTTGCTAACTGTCTCCAATTAATGTGTGTTTCATGCGGGTTTTTTTTACTTCTCAAACATGTATAATGTGTTTCACACATGCAACATATAGTGTAATCCCGTTTAGACATTAATTGCATATAAACCATGCATTGTTTGTAATTGAAGAATCTATGGATCACCAATATTGGTAAACTATATAACATCACACGTGTGCCCAAATTCAAATGAATATGCATGTTTGATACACCAATTTGCGTTATGATATTATCGATGTCGTGATCTCCAGTTTAAATATTTGAATCCCCTTTAATCTAGATATTCGTCTCATATAGCTATCACTCATGCTTATATAGGACAATCTCTCTGGACCTATACGCGTCCATCGTCTCTCAGGTATCTCTCGTGCTACCTGTATGTCGACAATGATCTTTTATCTTCGTAACACACTGACGGTACTCTCTCCCTCGACCTTCATCACTCTATCTCTCTCTAAGTATATCTCTCTCCCTACTATGTGTCTCTAACTATGATTCTCCATGTGGAATCTCTTTCTCTCACACAAACACAAAACTTTGTCTCCCGGGGTCTCATTTCTCTCTACTATTCCCATGTGTGCCACTCGCACACCCCTCATACAGAGATGTCTTTCGCTCCTTAGATATGAGAACCTACGACTCTTCCTCTTCAATATCTCTTTCTCACACACAAACACAAACTCTATCTCCCAGGGTCTCATATTTCTCCATTGTTCTCTTGTATGTCGCTCACACACACCCTCTCTCCCTAGAGATATCTTGCGTTCCCTTGTATGTCTCTCTAGCTATCACTCTCGTTGTGAAATATCTTTCTCTCTCGCAGACACAAAACTCCGTCTCTTTGGATCTCATTTCTCTCTTATATCTGTTTGTATGTGACTCACATGCACCCTCTCTCTATCTCTCTCACACCCACACACATAACCCAGCCTTCTGATCCACTCGACTCCTATCTCTAACGCACAGTAGCTAGCATCTTTATCTTTCTATTTATCTGTTTCTCCATCGACCTTCTTTCTCGCCCCCACTCTTGATTCCTATCACGCACACTACATATGTTTCTCTCTACATGCAGTCAAGTGCCCTCTCACACACATATATAACTTCACCCTTTGAACCACCCGACGGTCATCTCCAACACCCAAACTAGCGGATGTCCCTCTAGCTAGCATCTCCATCTTTGTATCTATCTGTAGTTTCTCCGTCAACATTTCTTTCTCGCACGGAGTCTTGCTTCCTATCATCCACACTATATATGTCACTCCATACATATGCATTTATAGGTTGGTCTCTTTTGCACAATCGTTGTGCCTCACTCCCTTTGCTCGCCATAGATGCATGCTTCAGCCCACGCCACTATCTCTTAAAGACAAAAACACATGCTCAATTGTCGGGCCTTCTTCCCTTCATTCTCACATGCATGCATATTGTCATACAGATCCGTCTCTCCCATGTCGTTGATCTTATGACTTATGTCTTCTTTCTTTTATCTCGATCATGCGCGCACACACACACACACACATCCCACGTATACATGTATACCTCTCACACATGCACGTTCAAGGTCTCTATGTCTCCATACGTAGTTA
>NC_057794.1:433545023-433582621 GCF_018294505.1 Triticum aestivum
TGCACCATCGATATATAGTAGTCTTCCTCGGTGTCTCTCGAACAAACACGTTCTCTCGATGTTGACTCCTCTCACGCGCACACACCCTCTCTTCCCTCTCTACGGGCATTTTCTCTCTCGCACCCCATCGTTGGTGGCCTCTGCCATACACATCACCTCTCTATGATGAAGCAATGCACACTTAAATTACATCCGCCACAGAGGACCCCGCGACACACACACACACACACACACACATGCACGCACCCCTCCCCCCACACACACACTAAGACTCCATCTCTCTCTTACACACACAAACACACACACACACACACAAACTAAGACTCCATCTCTCTCCTCTCTCTCTCTCTCCCTCACACACACACCCCACACACACACACTAAGAATCCATCTCTCACACACATGCTCTAGGCGGAGCATTTGTTCCTACCACCCTTCATCCAACCTTACCCATATGATAAACAATCACCTTTATTTACTTGCATAACATGGATAAATTCCACTTTACTTTAGTAGTCAGCAAACTTATCATCTGTACCCTTATAAAAAACGAGTTGGCGGTGATGGTGTGCCTGCCATCTTGTAATACAGACCGTATGATCTATATCTGAGGATAGAAAGCAAACTATGAGAATTTTACAAAAGATACCCGCACCTCTCTCCACATCATTATCTCCCGCAACCTCATTGCTCAGCAATTAAAAAAGGAATAAGTCTCTGGAACAATCTAGCATGCATGGTGGCCGCTGCCGCCTGCTGGCGCCGTCCATCCCCATGCCTCCGCCCATTCCGACCAGCAGTCACCACCACGCTCCACTCCTCCTCGCCTTATCTCTCATCTTTCATTTTTTCGATGACATTCTCGAGATACCAGTTTTCCAATAAAATTCTCGAGATATCATTAGTTTTTACGCATGGGATTACTCCTGCATGGGTCAATCACAACAGGTGTTCTGTAAAAAATGCATATTGATGTTCCCTGCAATGCACGAGAATCTTGCTTGTAATTATATAACGCAAATCACGAGCAGGAAGTGACATTTTTTTGACACAACCACGTTAACATGGCCACGTAAATCACTAGCTAAAGTAAATACCATTATACTTATATCCCGATGCAAAAGGTTGAGTACATGTCCGAAGAGTAGAGTCGCACACACGCACCCTGTCTCTTAGAATCTCTCTCTCACATACACACCAGTTACGTGACGCCCACTTAAGCAGACACATATGTTACAATTTGTGCACCCGCGGGTACACGTGATGCTGGGCATTTATTTAAGCCGGAAGGCGAACCCAAACAGTAGTTGCATTCATTCCCCTCCCGCCGCCTCTTCTCTGGTCGCCGTCGCCTGGTAGCCATGGGCCGGCCGAAGGTAACAACATACGCCATACTCCCGCCGGAGCGGCGCTTTAATATGGAAATTTTAGTGGGCATGCATGCATCTTTTTGTGCTAGCACTCCTATATAAGGGTTGACCGGTCGCTTCCTGTGGACATGCACAGGCGGTGGAAGAGGAAGGAGAAGGGAAGCGGGCTATGGAGTAATGTTTTTACCACAATTTCTTAGGAAACTGAGTGCAACAATTGAGTAGTTTTGCAAACTACCAATACTACACCTGAAACGGTTCAAAACCTATACTCCCTTGCCACCGCGCGCTTCCCGCGTGAAATGGTCAGCGTCGCCCTGGAGCGTCAGTGCCGCATTAATGCCCGGCCAGAGCGGAGGCGACCTCTCACTGGCGCCGGCTTTGAAGTGGCGCGACGGCCGAGAGAGCGCCGCTTCCTGGTGCATGCGACTGCTCCGCGTCGAGACTGGCCATAGGCCCTGTTTGGATCCATGGGTTAGAGTTAGTTTGAGCTAGTTGGGGCTCAAATAGCCCTAAAGTATCCAAGCATGAGGGTTTAAATTAGAGCAAGTTGCACCGAACCCACCAAAAAAAACTATCCCACCCAAAAGGTGCTAACTGGAGATAGTTCTCATTGGGACCACTAAAAATCACTTTTCTCTCTCCATGAAGTGCATTTATTGTCAATCTAACCCTGTCACCCAAACACCTCTTTGGCTACAGTTAGTTCAGGGTTAGTCATGAGTTAGTCTAACCTCTAGCTAAGTTAGAGTATCAAACAGGAGCAGTATAGGACATGCAAGTTGCTCAAAGCATACAGGCAAATTCGTACGTGAAAGGATTTTTTTCTTTTTGAAAACGGAACGTGAAAGGAATTTTTTGAATGCTCTTGGCATGTCGCTAACATGTGATAGTTAACCGACCTCAATAGATGGCAGAAACGCCAGCCCGCGGCACTTTGATAGAGACGAGGAGGGAGAAGCGATACAGGTTGCTGGATTACTAGAGATAGGTGTCGCACGGAAGCCAAGAAATATGGTGATAGCGTGGGTTAGCCATGTACTAGTATGATGTAACTACACTGGGCTGCCGTGTTTCATACTCTTCCAGTCCACTGTGGAGATGATTGGTTAATTTTATATCGCTGAATAATATTAAATATTATTAGTGCAGACGCTCCACCACGAGGTTCCTTGCTCCTTCTCGGTCGTCCGGAATCTATGTTCTTCCACTCTATTTTTTTACGTGAGCTTTGTTCATCCTTTTGCCAACACGCGAGACATCTAGCATCAAGGTGCACGTGTTATGCAAGGATCATTCCATCTATATGAAGAACACGTGGGACTGGAACTACGAGACAGACATGTACCCAGGAGTGGGTGTACAAACCTGAGTAATGTAGCGCGGTAAGTGAAGTAGAAAGGCACAAATGGTATGAACATGCATGGCATATAGGGTGTGTTTGGTTGCATTCTCGTCTCAGCATAGTTGTTCCCTCTTCATGCATGCTCAACTCAACGCCCCTCTTCATGCATGCTCTCTTCATGCATGCTTCTAGTGTATTTGTGCTAAACTAGTGTGGACTCATGCACCCTCCATACACTCTACCAAACACCCAAAAGTAGGTAGAGAAGGGAACTCTTGGGCGGCATTTGTCTCTTACTACATACTACCACTAAATGTTGTACGTGCAATGCACGGTGATGTTATGGAGTACGTGCCTAAGTACTCTACTACTACTATATTAGTTGGAGGGACATATTAACTTTTATATTTGTTTACGTGTATGCCCCGAGACCTTCCAACTAGACGTGTCTTTCTCTCCAGGTCGCACTTTGTATCGTTCATACCACTAAGTACTACTACGTGTGGTATCCGACCCAGAAGTGGAAGAAGTGGAGACGCTCTACCATGCTGTTTTTTTACGCTGGGCTCTACCACGCTGTTCATGTCCCACTCCTTTCGCTGACGTGTGGGACATCCAGCACGTGCCGTGTTTGGCACCCTTCATCGTAAGAGTTGAAACGCTAGCATTCATCAGAAATAAAAAATAATTATAAATCGGTAGTGATACTATTTTTTTGCGAACCAATCAGCAGTGATACTATACCACGCGGTTTCCTTGCTCCTCGATATCGGAAAGAATACTTCTGTTCGCCAACATGTGGGGCGTCGACCATCCTAGTCCACTTGCCATGCACGCAGAACTCCAAGGGAGAGTCACCCAGGTCGTCGTGCCGCAGTAACAATGACTAATGAGCCGTCAAATCACAGGCCCACTTCCCACTTTGAAGTTGCTCGGACAAAGGAACCATCATGACTTCGTTGACTTCCGCTTCTTGAAGAAAACCACTGTACCAGCAGTACTGCTAGCTACAGTAGTTACTCCAACAGAGGCCTCCTTTCGTTCATAGGATAGGAATATGAAAATCATAGGAAGTGAGATGGCATGCATCTCAATTCCTATAGAGAAAGAGATGCCATTTGATGCTTAGGATAGGAATTTTTCCATTTAGTCTAGGCTAATGTACTGGTAATTTGCTCTAAAAACTACAGTAGTAACTAGTAGTATTGGTACATGCTCGTACTCAGACACAGACACACACACTAACTACTAGTACTACTACTTCTCACATGCTGGCCAGACGTTGTCGTTCTCCTTCCCGGCTTTGTCGGCGACACCCCACCGTGCTTGGATCTCCGACCTCTCCGCAGCAGCGCGTGCGTCCTTTTCTTTCTTGCGGCGGTGGGCCTCTCTTTTCTTGAGTGCTTTTTGACTTTTCCGCTCCCTCTGTGTGGCTTTGTCCGCCTCTTCTTCTACCGCCCATTCAGCCTTGGCATCTTCAAATTCCTCCCACATAGTTGTGAGGTCGCGAGCGGCGATGAATTCGGCACGGCGGGATGCCAGCGCTTCCCTACCATTTTGTGTGCGGTCGTGGGCGGCGAGGAACTCGGCGCGGCGGGATGACATCGCTGCCTTACCGGTTAGTGTGCGGCGCGATGGCATGAACGACGCTTGGTGAGAGCTCTGGGGTGGAGTGGCCGGACAACCGTATAGTGCATTGGTTTGTCAAGAGCTCAAGGACAGAAGACGAAGCAAATTTGGATTCCCCTTCAATCCTGGTCATTTATTACCGAGTAAAATGCATTGGCGGTCATCGAACTTGTCTTGATAGCTCACTTTGATCATTGTATACGAGATATGGTGATTATACGGTCACTGGCTCAGCGTATAGCTCCGTATTTGTCTGGTTGACCAGTCAAACAGTCCGCATGCGCCTCATTAGCTCGTGTTCTTTATCTATCTATGCGGGCCTACCTGTCAATGGAGAAAGAAATACTGTAAAAACCAAAATTATGCATATGTGGGGAATCAAACCACGGACTCGTCGCTGCAACGCACCCTCGTCAGCCAAATGAAAATGAAATACTTCGCGCTAGACACTCACGCTCATGCTGTCAAAGCATGCTAATGCATGCACGTCGCCCTCTAAATCAAAGTCCTGCTCATGGCGCAATGCAAACGGCGAGCCCATCACCTGCGCGCCCCGGCAGTGCCTGGCATTACTGTTTAGATGTTTGATGGAGGCCTACGCGAACACCGAGCATGTATTCACCTGGCTCAACACCAACGATCGTACTCGGACCGCCTTGCTCATGTGTATCGTCCATCACAACGACAATCTATAAAACAGCCTAAGCTAGAGAGGGTACTATGGTAGTATGGTACGGAGTATGTACTATCGTGAGCGACCGACCTTAGTGCCACTGCACACCGAAACCCCTTGCATCGCTAGCGCGCGCTTCCCGCCTGAAACGGTCACCGTCTCTCCAGAATGTCAATGCCGCTTTCACCGGACTTAACTGCAGGTGCAATTGGTGTGTCATTGACATGCGGGCCAGATGCCCGTTGGGCCCACATGACAGTAACCCAAACGCATCTGCAGTTAAGTCACTGAAGCAGCATCCGCATTCACGCCCGACGAACCTACTCCGGCGCTAGTTGTCCATCCGTCTGTCGCGGCTCATTGCCATTCGCCTGCTATATTAACTTGAGCCCCAGCTCCCAGCCATAGCCAAAGACCCACACTTATTCTCCTCCGGTCCCTTCCTTCTGTCGGCACCACTTCAACCATGGCCTCCTGGCGCTCCGAAGCTCTCTTGGACGTACTGTCGTAGGAGCAGAGGAGGGACATCGGCGGCTCCACTCCGGGCATGCTCCAAAGATCTCTTCGACGTACTGTCGCATGAGCAAACGAAGGAGATCGCCGGCACCCCCCCCCCCCTCGGCCGCCCTCCACCGCCACGACAACGAAGCCGGCGCGTGTGTGCGAGCGCAGCCGGCAGCGAGGAAGAGTAGTACACGGTAGGTCGCCACCGCTCTGGTCCCCGGAAGGCCACCGCTACTCCACTCAGTCGACGCCAAGTTTGGTGGGGTAAACTTCGGCGGCCGATTAGCCGCTTGATGGCGACGTGGAGGCGAAAATCTTTAGAACCTTGTGCTCCGGAGGAGGAGGTTATCGAGGCGGATGAGGAGGAGGAAAAGGCAATGGTCGGCTTTCTCGGGTTCATGGCCGGACATGGTGGTCGGGTGCCGGCGATCGTTTAGATTAGGTTTACAGTAGGTTTTAGTACGGTTTGTGCGAAATATGTAATGAATTTCATCCAGTTTGTAGGAAAAGTTTTCGAAATGTAATATTTCATCCGGTTAATTTGAATTTTGCTTTGTTTGCATGAATTTCATCCGGTTAGTTCATATAGTTGTCCAAAGGTATGCGGGCAGCATCGGATGGCATCCATCAGTGTCCTCGAACAGATGCCGGTGTAAATTTGTGGGCCAGCGCTGGAGATGCCCTAACTATCATGCTATAATCGCTAACAATCCTCCATTATTTGGCAGGGAATAGTTATCCCTCGATCAAAATCAGATCCGCTGTGTTTCGCACTCCTCCCGCGTAAGAGTGTAAACTCTTGCTTACATAAAAATGGAGCAAGTGGACGGCATTGTAGCACGTCATATAACTCGAACTAGCCCGCCTAACGAGCGGGAAAGCACCGCCCTCGTCATTTTGTTCTGGATTTCTATCGATCGATCGCGTGGAAATGTTACGCTTCACAAGTTCTAAAGGAAAAGGCGGCACACTTACGACTCATACGCGTCGCAACCCCGACAGTCCGGCTCGCACGCCGCTCACCAGAGGGGACACGCGTTGTCTTGCAATTTCACTGACATGTGGGACCGTAATTGAGCAGAGATAAACGGGGGAGGGAGAAGAGATCGCCCGGCGGGCGTCGACTGAGCCGAAATCTAATCGCTCGGCGGGCGTTGGCTGAGCAGAGATAAACGGGGGAGGGAGAAGAGATCGCCCGCCCGTCGCGCACGGACTCCAAGAAATATATGGTGATAATGTGAGGTGGGCCATGCTGGAGTCCGGACCGCTTCCGGAGCCCGCTCTCACCGCCCTGGCCCCTCAAGACGCCAGCTGCCCGCCGCATGCATGCATAGCTAGTAGTACTCGAGAGAGAGGCATTGACAAAGTCAAGGAGTGGGCTCTGCAAGAGCCCGTCTCTACACGTGCTCCTAGGTATAAAAAGTAATTCTAAAAAAGGCATAAAAACAATTGTGTCTTAAAAAAATAAAGGTGAAAAACATTTGAGAGGAAATAGATAGAGAGAAAGTGAGAAAAAACTGTAACCTGGGCATTACATGAGGAAGGAGGGAGTGGTGCACATGCCAAGTTCACTGGGCTGCCGTGTTTCACACTCCTCCGTTGTAACAGTGGAGACAATAGCTTTCATTAAAAAGAAACAATGAGTACTCGTTGCTCGTCCTCTATATCAGAAAAAATACTTTCATTCACCGACATGTGGGACGTCGACCATCCTGGTCCACCTGCCATGCACAAAATTATCCTGGTCTACCCCGGTCGTATCACAGGCCCAACCTTTCCCACTGTAAGTTGTTCGGACGAAGGAACCATCATGACTTTGTTGAATTCCGCTTCTTCAAGAAAACTTACTATACACGCAATACTGCTACCACACGCGAAGACTGGACGGCACTGTACCACGTCATATCACTGAAACCCACTAGGCCAAACTAGCCCGCCTAGGTCATCTATTTTGGAACGGAGGGAGTACGTCTCTGCACTGCTATGATTTTGTGTTGCACGTTCTCTGTACTTTTGCTACGATTTTCCTACCCTATGAACCAAATGAGGCCTGAATGTATGTCGACTATTGTCTGATCGATCACTAAGCCTACAATTTTAGGAGCTAGGGCTATTGGTCGGTCGATGAGGGATAAGTATAAGCGTACCACGAGCTCATCAGCCCCAATGTTTCTCTTTGGTGAGTGTTTTGCAAGTACTATAGCTCGCACAGTAGCTAGCCTACTAACACCAAGAATCATCAAACAAGCCCTGCTGATATGATAAATAGTTCAAACTTACATCTAAGCATGCCATATATTACATCAAAAGCTGGTGAGGATACATCTGTTTCCATAACTCGGAGAGGGTTCGCATGATTCATCGCATGATTCACTATCAAACAAAAGTAGCAAGATCCGCCCACACAAGACAGTGCACTAGCCCTAAGATGGTTTGATAACACGCATCGTTCTGGTAATTAAACACAAGGCAATGCAAATTACCCTGAAGGATTAGCGCGACCAACTATTTCTTGTCCTCGATCTCTCGGGCAATCACCACAGCACGGACAGCGGCATGGGAATCGATTTCTGGGGCGATGTCCACCGGACTGACCGCGACATCGGAATCGATCTCTGGGGCGATGTCCACAGGATGGACAGCGGCATCGGAATCGATCTCCGGGGTGATGCCAACAGGACGGGCCACGACATCAGAATCATCAAGGACGTCCACCGGCACCTGCACAACCCTAACATATTATCAAGCACATTGCAAATAATCAAAAACCACAACTATGGTAATAAGCCATTATTTTTTACCTTGTGCAGCTCACGGGGGATCTCGTCCTCCAGGGGCCATCTCCTCGTCCTCGATGGGGGCCATCACCTTGCCAGGGGAATACTGCTTCTCAACAGCGACTATCTCCTCAAACTCGGTCTTGAGCCTCACATAGGTGGCAATCAGAGTTCCTGGGGTATGCACGGTGGGGCCCTTGCTGTTATTCCAACTTTATTTGAGGAGTTCATCCACCAACGTCCTCAACTCTTTGGCCAGTGCTTGTTTCTTGGAGTTCTTCGTCTCCATGGGTTGGCCCGCCAACATGGTCAACTCATTGGTCGGTGCTCGCTTCTTGGAGATCGCTGTCTCTAGTGGGTTGACCGTCGGCAACTCTTTGCCTAGTGCTCCAGGATCCATCAATGAATTGACAAACAAAAAGCAATCGAAAGGAAATCACAATCGCAATGAAAACGGGAAAAGAATAGGATGTGAGAATCAGTCAGTGCTTCGCAAAAAGAAGATTCTTGGAATGAAAATATAGCAGCATAACTGATTCGCCCACCTTTCCTTCGTCGGTACAGAAGAAAAATGGCAGAAGTGAGTAGCCTGGAGTGAGGTTTTCTTCAAGAAAGGGAAGAAAGGGCTTGAACGAGTGTTCCAGTGAAATGATGGTTGCTTTGTCCAGTCCAACTTGGAGGCCACCTTACCACTGCTGGTAAAGGTGTGGGTTTTGTGATATGATGGGTCATGGCGGCCACACCGGGGTGACAGGTGAGTCTCGACTGTAGCACCTCGCTGTGATTTGGTGGATGGCACGCGGGCCCGGATGCTTTGAAATGTCCCGCATGTAGATAGAGCGGCTAGTCATATAGGAGTGCTCAATATTGTGCACCGCGACCAAGGCGGAGAGTAAAACGAGAGAACTACATAATTAATGCATGAGTTTAATTAGGGTAGTTTTGTAAAGTATGAGATACATTCCTCCAATCGCAAAATGCCTTGGTTCATGAGATTTGAGATTTGAGCCCTATAAACCGGAAGGGAGGGAGTACTGCACATGCTGTAGTCTAGTCACTTGTTGAAATCTCTAGAAAGGCAAATACTCCTTTCCGGTTTACAGGGCTATACTACTCCCTCCGTCTAGGTGTGTAAGTCATCTTACGAAAACCAAATAGTCCCAAAACACTTAGGCGCGGTGCATTAACTTCTACCTTGTTTCTTGTTTCTTGACATATCAACCAATAAGAGATGAGAGGTGTGCATGCTTTTAATGACTTGCAATGGCTAGTTCATTGCATGCAATGCTATTAATTAGCAAATAAACATTGGTGACCCCAGGAGGAAACGGTGCTAAGCGCGTGGACCTATGTAGAATGAGTATCAACCAATGGATAATGGAGTTTAATTGTTAAACAATAGCAATTTTGTCTCATGCAAGAGCCTGGTAGTACTCCAAGGAACCACACCACGCGAGCGTTCGCAACTGCCATGTTCGGGTTGCGCTTGGCTCTTCGCCTCTTCGAGAAGACGAACAATGATGTTACTCCTACTTCTACAGTATCGAATCCACTGCTGCATGTCCGTCCACCTTGTGCGGGAAGGATAGCGTGTAGCGAAAGCTTCTACTTACTACTCCTGCCTTTGCGTCTATGACAGGTGGGCCCAACAGGTGGTTGGCCCTCCTGTCATGCATCCAAAGGCAGGTGCAGTTAAGGCACCGGAGCTCAGTCCGTGAGGGAGAGGGCGTTGTAGTAATCAAATTTCTCGGTCTTGTACGAGTTGACGCGACACATCAAAGCACTACACTCGATATAAGTCTTTTTACACATTTCAAATGGGCTACTTCGTATGTAGGAGTAGACATATTCTGCTTCGTATGTAGTCACTTGTTGCAATCTCTAAAAAGACTTATATTTGGAAATGGGGGGAGTACAACGCATGCATGCATGTGCTACCTCTTGAGCATTGCGTTGGTTTTCCCCGAAGAGGAAGGGATGATGCAGCAAAGTAGCGTAAGTATTTCCCTCAGTTTTTGAGAACCAAGGTATCAATCCAGTAGGAGGCTACGCGCAAGTCCCTCGTACCTGCACAAAAAAAATAAATCCTCGCAACCAACGCAAATAGGGGTTGCCAATCCCTATAAGGCCACCTACAAGAGTGAGATCTGATAGATATGATAAAGATAATATTTTTGGTATTTTTATGATAAAGATGCAAAGTAAAATAAAGGCAAAGTAAATAACTAAGTAGTAGGAGATCAATATGATAAAGATAGACCCCGGGGCCATAGGTTTCACTAGTGGCTTCTCTCGAGAGCATAAGTATTCTACGGTGGGTGAACAAATTACTGTTGAGCAATTGACAGAATTGAGCATAGTTATGAGAATATCTAGGTATGATCATGTATATAGGCATCACGTCCGAGACAAGTAGACCGACTCCTGCCTGCATCTACTACTATTACTCCACTCATCGACCGTTATCCAGCATGCATCTAGAGTATTAAGTTAAAAACAGAGTAACGCCTTAAGCAAGATGACATGATGTAGAGGGATAGACTCATGCAATATGAATAAAACCCCATCTTGTTATCCTCGATGGCAACAATACAATACGTGCCTTGCTGCCCCTACTGTCACTGGGAAAGGACACCGCAAGATTGAACCCAAAGCTAAGCACTTCTCCCATTGCAAGAAAGATCAATCTAGTAGGCCAAACCAAACTGATAATTCGAAGAGACTTGCAAAGATAACAGATCATGCATAAAAGAATTCATAGGAGATCCAAATATTATTCATAGATAGACTTGATCATAAACCCACAATTCATCGGTCTCAACAAAAACACCGCAAAAAGAAGATTCATCAAAATAAGCAAACAACACACGAAAAACAGAATCTGTCAAAAACAGAACAGTCTGTAGTAATCTGTAGCTAGCGCAAGATCTGGAACCCCAAAAATTCTAAAATAAATTTCTGGACGTGAGGAATTTATCTATTAATCATCTTCAAAAAGAATTAGCTAAATATCACTCTTCAAATAAAAACCGCAGCAGTTCTCGTGAGCGCTAAAGTTTCTGCTTTTTACAGCAAGTTCAACAAGACTTTCCCCAAGTCTTCCCAACGGTTCTACTTGGCACAAACATTAATTAAACACAAAAAAACAACCAAAACAGAGGCTAGATAAATTATTTATTACTAAACAGGAGCAAAAGGCAAGGAATAAAAATAAAATTGGGTTGCCTCCCAACAAGAGCTATCGTTTAACGCCCCTAGCTAGGCATAACAAGCAAGAATAGATCTAGGTATTGCCATCTTTGGTAGGCAATCCATAAGTGGCTCTCATAATAGATTCATAAGGTAATTTAATTTTCTTTCTAGGAAAGTGTTCCATGCCTTTCCTTAATGGAAATTGGAATCTAATATTTCCTTCCTTCATATCAATAATTGCACCAATCGTTCTAAGGAAAGGTCTACCAAGAATAATAGGACATGAAGGATTGCAATCTATGTCAAGAACAATAAAATCTATGGGCACATAATTCCTATTTGCAAAAATAAGAACACAATTAATTCTTCCCATATGTTTCTTTATAGTGGAATCCACAAGGTGCAAGTTTAGAGAGCAATCATCAAAATCACGGAAACCTAACAAATCACACAAAGTTTTTGGAATCGTAGAAACACTAGCACCCAAATCACATAAAGCATAGCATTCATGATCTTTAATTTTAATTTTAATAGTTGGTTCCCACTCATCATAAAGTTTTCTAGGGATAGAAACTTCCAATTCAAGATTTTCTTCATAAGATTGCATCAAGGCATCAACGATATGTTTAGTAAACACTTTATTTTGACTATAAGCGTGAGGAGAATTTAGCACTGATTGTAACAAGGAAATACAATCAATAAAAGAGCAATTTTCATAGTTAAATTCCTTGAAATCCATAATAGTGGGTTTAGCAACATCTAGGGTTTTAATTTGTTCAATCCCACTTTTATCAAATTTAACATCAAGATCAACAAATTCCGAATTCTTAGAACGCCTTCTAGGTAAAGGTGGATCATATTCAGTCCCATCATTATCAAGATTCATATTGCAAAACAAAGATTTAATAGGGGACACATCAATAACTTTTAGATCTTCATCTTTATTTTCATAGGAACTAGAAGAACATGCTCTTATAAAGGCATCTTTCTTAGCACGCATCCTAGCGGTTCTTTCTTTGCACTCATCAATGGAAATTCTCATGGCTTTGAGAGACTCATTGATATCATGCTTAGGTGGAATAGATCTAAGTTTCAAAGAATCAACATCAAGAGCAATTCTATCAACGTTCCTAGACAAATCATCAATCTTAAGCAATTTTTCTTCAATCATAGCATTAAAATTCTTTTGCGAAGTAATAAATTCTTTAATATTAGATTCAAAATCAGAGGGCATCTTATTATAATTTCCATAAGAATAGTTGTAGGAATTACCATAATTATTAGATGGATTACTAGGATAAGGCCTAGGATTAAAATTTCCTCTATACGCGTTGTTACCAAAATTGTTCCTACCAACAAAATTCACATCCATAGGTTCATTATTATTCTCAATCAAAGTAGACAAGGGAATATCATTAGGATCAGAAGAAACACTCTTATTAGCAAATAATTTCATAAGTTCATCCATCTTTCCACTCAAAACATTAATTTCTTCTATCGCATGCACCTTTTTATTAGTAGATCTTTTAGGTTGCCATTGAGAATAATTAACCATAATATTATCTAGGAGTTTAGTAGCTTCTCCTAATGTGATTTCCATAAAAGTGCCTCCCGCGGCCGAATCTAAAAGATTTCTAGAAGCAAAATTCAATCCGGCATAAAAAATTTGAACAATCATCCACAAATTTAAATCATGAGTAGGGCAATTACGTATCATTAATTTCATTCTCTCCCAAGCTTGTGCAACATGTTCATGATCAAGTTGCTTAAAGTTCATAATATCGTTTCTAAGAGAGATGATCTTAGCGGGAGGAAAATACTTAGAGATAAAAGCATCTTTGCACTTATTCCAAGAATCAATACTATTTTTAGGCAAAGACGAAAACCAAGCTTTAGCACGATCTCTAAGTGAAAAAGGAAATAGCTTCAATTTAACAATATCATTATCCGCATCTTTCTTCTTTTGCATGTCACACAAATCAATGAAGCTATTTAAATGGGTAGCGGCATCTTCACTAGGAAGGCCGGAAAATGGATCTTTCATGACGAGATTCAGCAAAGCAATATTAATTTCACAAGATTCTGCATCGGTAAGAGGAGCAAGCAGAGTGCTAATAAAATCATTGTTGTTGGTATTGGTGAAGTCACACAATTTAGTATTATCTTGAGCCATCATGACAAGCAAGCAAACTAACACACAAGCAAACAAAAAGCAAGCGGGCAAAAAGAGGCAAATAGAGAAGGAGAGGGAGGATAGAGAGAGAGGGAAAATAAAACGGCAAGGGTGAAGTGGGGGAGAGGAAAACGAGAGGCAAATGGCAAATAATGTAATGCGGGAGATAAGGGTATGTGATCGGTACTTGGTATGTTGACTTTTTCGTAGACCTCCCCGGCAACAGCGCCAGAAATCCTTCTTGCTACCTCTTGAGCACTACGTTGGTTTTCCCCAAAGAAGAAGGGATGATGCAGCAAAGTAGCGTAAGTATTTCCCTCAGTTTTTGAGAACCAAGGTACCAATCCAGTAGCAGGCTACGCGCAAGTCCCTTGTACCTGCACAAAACAAATAAATCCTCGCAACCAACGCAAATAGGGGTTGTCAATCCCTATAAGGCCACTTACGAGAGTGAGATCTGATAGATATGATAAAGATAATATTTTTGGTATTTTTATGATAAAGATGCAAAGTAAAATAAAGGCAAAGTAAATAACTAAGTAGTAGGAGATCAATATGATAAAGATAGACCCGGGGGTCATAGGTTTCACTAGTGCCTTCTCTCGAGAGCATAAGTATTCTACGGTGGGTGAACAAATTACTTTTGAGCAATTGACAAAATTGAGCATAGTTATGAGAATATCTAGGTATGATCATGTATATAGGCATCACGTCCGAGACAAGTAGACCGACTCCTGCCTGCATCTACTACTATTACTCCACTCATCGACCGCTATCCAGCATGCATCTAGAGTATTAAGTTAAAAACAGAGTAACGCCTTAAGAAAGATGACATGATGTAGAGGGATAGACTCATGCAATATGAAGAAAACCCCATCTTGTTATCCTCGATGGCAACAATACAATACGTGCCTTGCTGCCCCTATTGTCACTGGGAAAGGACACCGCAAGATTGAACCCAAAGCTAAGCACTTCTCCCATTGCAAGAAATATCAATCTAGTAGGCCAAACCAAACTGATAATTCGAAGAGACTTGCAAAGATAACCAATCATCCATAAAAGAATTCAGAGGAGATTCAAATATTATTCATAGATAGACTTGATCATAAACCCACAATTCATCGATCTCAACAAACACACCGCAAAAGGAAGATTACATCAAATAGTTCTCTACAAGAGAGGGGGAGAACATTGTATTGAGATCCAAAAAGAGAGAAGAAGCCATCTAGCTACTAACTATGGACCCATAGGTCTGAGGTAAACTACTCACACTTCATCGGAGGGGCTATGGTGTTGAAGTAGAAGCCCTCCGTGATCGATGCCCCCTCCGGCGGAGCTCCGGGACAGGCCCCAAGATGGGATCTCGTGGATACAGAAAGTTACGGCGGTGGAATTAGGGTTTTGGCTCCGTATCTGATCGTTTGGGGGTACGTGGATATATATAGGAGGAAGGAGTATGTCGGTGGAGCAACAGGGGGCCCATGAGGGTGGAGGGCGCGCCTGGTGGGGGTGGGCGCACCCCCCTACCTCGTGGCCTCCTGTTTCTTTTCTTGACATAGGGTCCAAGTCTCCCGGATCATATTTGTTGAGAAAATCACGTTCCCAAAGGTTTCATTCCGTTTGGACTCCGTTTGATATTCCTTTTCTTCGAAACCCTAAAATAGGCAAAAAACAGCAATTCTGGGATGGGCCTCCGGTTAATAGGTTAGTCCCAAAAATAATATAAAAGTGGATAATAAAGCCCAATAATGTCCAAAATAGTAGATAATATAGCATGGAGCAATCAAAAATTATAGATATGTTGTAGACGTATCAGCATGTCGTGACTTTCCTTTTGATACTTGCATGTGTTGATTTGATGCACCTTGCCAAATTTTGACTATAAATTTAACTAACCAAATTTTCATGCATGTCACAAAAAATTACGGGGCTGTTTGGATTGTGACTATGTTTGTCTTATGTTGCCACATTATTTTTCCCACACTTGCCACACTTGCCTAACCTGAGTTGCTCAAATTGTTAGACACACTTTGGCTTGCCTAAGGGAATCTTGCCACAATTTTTGTGTCTATGACATGTGGGGTTCACTGCTAATAAAAAAATTCTTTTCTTAGGTGTGGCTAATAAAAAAGACTTATATTTAGGAATGGAGGGAGTAGAAAATATAAATAATAATGCATGTTGGGGCAACCCGCGTTTCCGCTAATTTGAGCGGTGGGCTTGTTCACAATTTTTATGAGGTGGTGGTTGTTCATTTAATGGAGGGACTTGTAGTACCAGACTTGAACGATACAAAGTGCGACTTGGCACACCGTAACACCACTTGGAACAAGCGGGTAGCTATCTCAAAAAACAATCAACAACTAAAAAAACTGTGACCTGGCATGTAGTCGTACAGAATTTTAAACGATTGTTTTGATGGAGTGAAAAAGGAAAACTACCCCACTACATATATATAGGCCGGAGCCTCCGCGCTTGCTTGCTAGGGTTGATCTATTCACACACTCTCATCCTCTCCAGATCTAAACAAGATAGGTGTAGTAACACTATCTTTCTCCCTTCAAAAAACACTGGCTTTCTATCCTCACCGCTGGTTACAGATCCGGACATATCCCCCTCCGCCGGTGAAGGGGAGGAGGGGCAGCGTTTAGGCCATCATCGACAGCGAGGGAGGAGACCCACTGCCGGCCGCACCGTTATCTCTGGCCGAGCGCCGGCGCGGGAGGTCCTCCGATCCCTTCATCGTTGCCTGTGGGCGGATCCGGCATCCCGCCGCCCACCTATCCACATCCCGATAACCTTCAGGTATATCTTCGTTCGAAACCGCCTTAGCTCTACTTCCCCAGCTCGCTACGTCACTGCATGTGCATCATTTTCTACCTCTCGGCCCCTCTCAATCGGATGGTCCAACGTCACATATTTTTTCTTCTATTGTTAGAGGTAAAACTACTTCATGGAGTCGAATCTTGTACTCCCTCCGTCCAAAAATACTTGTCATTGAAATGGATGTATCTAGATGTATTTTAGTTCTAGACACATCCATTTTGATGACAAGTAATTCCGGGCGGAGGGAGTACTTAGTTCAAACAATAAATAAAGTGGGGGTGGGGGAATTTAGTATGTACATCGGACTTGGTACAAACAGGAAGGAAAGGGGGTGAAAGTAGTACAGACTGGTCATCCAACCGGTCTCTTGGTCGGAAAGGGAAATATAGGGGTAACGTTGTACACAGTGGTATGACTAGGACTAGATTTGCTATCCACACATAGGAGTAGGTGGCTAGAGTGAACAAAAATGGGACCAACCCAGATATGTTTCTTGGATGTTTGTTTCTCGGGGCAACAAACTATGAATCACGACTTTATGCCCCTGTTTACGTACATGGTGCTGGACTGCTGGTGCACCCACTTTCCCATGCCCTTATACCAAATATTTAGGCTCCGTTCGGAATAAAGGGACAGAAAACATAGGTCTTGATGAAAATAGAGGAATAGGAAAGGAATGTAGGTATAAAACTATGGAACAGCGAACCGGAGGAAACTCTCAAGAGAATGTGTTCGGATGGACTACGAAATGTACAGATTTGTTTTTTTAGAGTAGCATGCTTGGTAGTATGAGATGCTATTTGTTTATTCAGCTGCACAGTGACTACTCTTGTCCTCACCTCACGTACCACACATAGGTTGATTTTTTTATTCCGACAACACAGCACAGCAACCTATCTAACGCATGGCAGCGAGCGCCTGCCTCGGGCTTCCGCCCAAAAAATGAGCAACGCGTGGATGTTTCTAATCCTATGAAATCAGTACTACCAAACCAGCTTTCCTATAAAACACTATTCACCTTTCCCGTGTTCCGAACGGTTGGAAGGGAAAGAATACCGTAGGAATTGTGTTCCTACGAAAATCCTGCACCAAACCTGTGAACCGAACGCAGCCTTAGCTGTTCTTAATCTAATGTCCCTGGTAAAAATGAAGCCATGCCACTGTTATAAGCCATGATAAGTTTAGCCAAATGTTTTTGCCTGTAATTGTTTGAGACTCTGAATGTTTCCTCTGTGCCTTTTTGTGCAAACAGGGATATCCAATTCACCTGGTTGCTGTTGTGACCTTTTGGTGCACTGCACAAAACTCTTCTTAAAAGAAGTGACTTTTGTGATGTTTAACTGGAATGTCGGAATGGAACAGTTGGTTCATTTTGGTGAAACTACACAAAGGGAGATCTGTGTTCTAATCCTCATCATCCATATTTGCGCCATAACCTTCCTTTAGGTAAGAATGATATTTAATGCATGTGTTCATCTCTATTTTCCGACTGCCATGAGAAAATAATGCTGTTTTTTACTAGTACACTTGTACTCCCTCACAGACAAAACCAATTCTGAATTAGAAGGCCAATCATGTACTTTGTTTCACCAACTGGTGAGGAGAAAGAGAAACAGAGCATGAAGAGGAAGAAGAAGAAGAATAAACAGTATCAAGGCGATCTTGCTGAAGCCAGAGGCCTCAGTCGAGGCCATTCAAGGGCTCCGGCAACGACTCCTTACATGTGAGATGATCCTCCAGGGAGCCCTTCCACTTCTGTTGTCTCACTTAATTAATTAGGAGTACTTAAGTACCACTAATTTATTACTGCCTAATTTTCCTGTTGGAGTTAAACAAATCTTTAGTAGGACCCTATGCTGAATCATGTACGTGTGTATGTTTGTCTATGGAGGTGAATCATGTGGTGGAGCAGGGAGGGAATATTATTAGTGTCATGACATAATAGTGCTATTATTTTGCATGTCAATTTATTGCCATTGATTCAATGAGGCAATGTTTTGCGTATTGTCCATCATGAATTTGATGCTACTGTTTGAGTAATATGCTAATGTCTTCCTATCCTTTCTCACTAAGCTAATGAAGGTTTCACCTTGTTCCTACTTGTGCAAACAGGGATCATGTTGTGCCAATCATACATTTTAGTGGAACTACACAAGACAGTGTTGACACACAAACACGTCACGTGTACCCTCGACGCCGGGGGTGATGCACCACAGCTCACGTCGAAGGAGACCCGACCGACAGCGCGATACGCAAGACAGTCGACGGGCGCTTTTGCAGACCCGAAAACCCCACACCCCCGGGAGGGACCCTGTCAGGGAGTGCGGCGGCTATGGGCTGCCCTAGGTCGATTCGCTCGCCCCTAGAGCCTCGGGATTCGCAGCTCTCAAACACGAAGAACAGCGAAGAACGAGATAGAAAAACGGTGGAGAGATAAAACGTAGATGAAAAAGTAGTATATTGATTTGTTCAATTGTGTGTTGTTCAATCGGCCATCACCCCCAACATATATAATAGGCGGCTGGACTTCCCGTACAAGCAAAGGATTCATCTAGGCTTTCCTTACAAAAAACTTACATCAATTCACATCCTAGAGTCCTAGTTCTATTCCAACTCGGATTCAGTCTGAATCTGGCCCAACTTCTGTCTTCCTCCTTGTGCGGGCCGCCGAGCTTGCATATGACCTCCGATCAAGACGGCCCAAATATGAAACTTGTGCGCCTCGATGAGACGAACAATCCTTATGTTGAACACTTTTCCAAATAAGACCATCTTGAATATTCTACGAAGCCATCTTTAATATCCAGTCGGACTCGGTCATGTAACGGACTGGATTGCCCGAGTCTCGTAGTGAACTTACAGGCTGCATACTATCTCATATGATAATGACTCCAAAACCAAAGTTCACCGTTTTGACGATGCGCACAACTTCCGTGTTGATCACTTTTCCATCCGAGGTCATCTGGATTACCTTTCGGACACGTCTTCAGTTTCACTCGGATCCGAGCTCATCCACTCGGATATTAGAGTTTTTCGTCCGACTGGACCTTTTCACTCGGATGTTAGAGTCTTTCACTCGGAAGATAATCTTTCACTCGGATGACTATATTTCGCTCGGAAGGCAATATCTTACTCGAACGTCAAGTTTTCATTCCGATGGTAATCTTTTCACTCGGAATAACTTCACTCGGATGATAATTTCACTCGGATTACTATATTTTCACTCGGAAGCCAATCTTTTACTCGATCGGTAAGTTTTTCACTCGACCTTTTACTCGATCGGTAGGTTTTCACTCGGATTTCCCGACTGAAAACACAGCCTGATCTTGATTTGCCTCTCCAGGTTGCATACGACCTCGGATTGAGACAAATTTTATATAAAAAACGATCGGCTCGACGAGACAAAACTTTTTCGTGTTGAAGGTTTTTCGATTCAACACCGTCTTGATGGCCGAATTACTCGCGCAACCTATCAGACAAGTGTCTGGCACCTCGCGCCATATTTCCGTTGAGGTTCGGTCTGCAGTGTATTGCCTCTAACTTTTGCATATGAACTCGGATTGAGATGATTTATATATCAAAATCGATTGCCTCGACGAGACGAAGACAATTCCTTAAGAGTGCTACTTCAGTCGAGGTCATATTTAAGACGTGATTGGCCAAAAACCACTCAGAACATTGAATTATGCCACTCGGAGTATAGTTTCGGTCTGTAAGATAAAGTCGAATGAATATAACCGAAACATCAAAGTGGTTCCACTCGGCGACGTGAATCTTTTCATGCTGAAAACCCGTTCACTCGAGACCATCTTCATTGCAATCTGTATCTTGCCAAAATCAGGTGTCAACACATGCCCCCCCTGTTTTTCGGCAAAGTTTGCACGCCGAAAAATAATATGCATAGTGTTCGTTCTAAGGACGATATCAACACTCCATCGACCATTTATTTTTCTCAGGGCGATAATTATGTATCGGCCATGTTTGTGCTAAGGGCGATAATCGTATATCGGCCATTGCCTACTTAGGCTTCCTGCCACACACTCGGGTGGTACTTCTTCAAATATTTGCCATTGAGAGCTCGAGGTAACAATGCCCCTTGTATTGATTCCACCAAATATGAATTTCCGGGAACAACTCTTGTAATTCAAAAAGGACCTTCCCAACTTGGAGACCACTTCCCGAATTTTCTATCTCTTGAACCAATCGGTAGAATCACTTTCCAGACGAGATCACCAACTTGAAAATTCTTCAACTTAACTTTCTTATTGTAAGCTCTTGCAACCCTCAACTTGTCTCTCTCTATGGACTTCAAAGCAACCAAATGTTTATCGGCAACCTCATCAATATTGTCCATCATCAAGTTATAAAAGTCTACTACCGATAAATCATTTTGTTTGGCTATTCTCAAAGCATTCAAATTTACTTCCACCGTTAAAACGGCCTCTTGACCATATACTAGCTCATATGGGGTCACCTTCGTAGCACCATGCCTTGAAATTCTATGTGCCCACAAAGCTTCAGACAACAACTCATGCCATCTCCTTGGATTATCTTCAATCTTTTTCTTGATGAGTTTGATTAAAATTTTATTGCTAGACTCAGCTTGTCCATTAGCTTGAGCATAATATGGAGAGGAATTGAGAAACTTTATGTTATAAGATCCGACAAACTCTCTGACTTGGTGTGACATGAAAGATGAACCTTGATCTGTTGTTAATGTTTGAGGAATACCGAATCTATGAATAATGTGCTCGGTTATGAATTGAATTACCTCTGTATGTGTCATGTTCTTGAGAGGTACTGCTTCAGACCATTTAGTGAAATAATCAGTTGCCACCAATACGAACCAATGCCCCTTTGAGGAAGATGGGTGAATTTCCCCAATAAAGTCTAAACCCCATCCTCTGAAAGGCCACGGCTTGATAATAGGATGCAACATAGCAGCAGGAGCCAATTGAATATCACCAAATTTTTGACAAACTTCGCACCCTTTATAATATCTGAAGCAATCATTAATCATAGTCGGCCAATAAAACCCAGCATGTCGCAATAACCATTTCATCTTGGGAGCCGACTGGTGAGTGCCACAAATGCATTCATGTACCTCTCCCATAGCAACTCTTGCCTGGTCCTCATCCAAACACTTTAGAAGAACATCATCGACTGTTCGGCGATAAAGACTATCATCTCTCATTGTATACTTGAAAGCCATACGCCGAACAGCCCTGTCCACCCTTTCACTCGGATTGCACAAGTAATCAACAATGGGCTTCCTCCAGTCGGGATTGTCACCTGCACTAGACTTTTTGTTAATGGCCGAATCAGTGGGTTCAGGTTTGGCCTCTCCCATATTGGCAAGACAAGACATCGGTCTTTGAGAGATATGAAACATGCCATGATCAACATGATATCCGGATGCTTGTTGTGCCAATTTATTTGCTTTCCAATTGTCATGTCTAGATATATGAGCAATGCTAAAGCAATCCAAAGTAGAAATTATATCTAGACATTTATCAAGATAAACATTAAGTGATTCGTCCAAACACTAAAAGACTTTGGATATTTGCTGCACCACTAGTAACGAATCACCATAAGCCTCAATATGTGTAACACCTATAGCAAGTAACATCTCTAGGCCGAATAATAATGCTTCATATTCGTATTGATTGTTTGTACAAAAATATTCTAAGCGGCATGAGGCTTCAAAAAACAGCACCATGAGGAGATATGTAAACAATACCAACATCTTGGCCATTGGTACAAACTGAACCATCAAAATATAATCTCCATGGTACTATTGAGACAAGGTTTATATCAACATCATGCTTGTCATCAATCCGATGTTCAACAATAAAATTAGCAATGATTTGGCCTTTCATGGATTTTAGAGATTCATAGGCCAAATCATATTCAATCAAAGCATAAGCCCACTTGCCAATTCTACCACTAAGAATTGGTCTATGCAACATGTATTTAATGACATCGGTCTGACAAGCTACTATGCAAGCACTCGGTACTAAATAATGTCTCAATTTTGTGCAAGCATAATATAAACATAGACACAATTTTTCAATAAATGTATACCTTGTCTCTGCGTCCAATAGGCGGCGGCTCAAATAAGTGATGGCATGCTCTTTTCCTTTGGTCTCTTGAGTTAGAATAGCACCAATAACTCCTTCCTCTGCTGCAATGTAAAGTCTGAAGGGTTCCCTGTGCTTGGGTGCTTTCATCACCGGAGGAGTGCACAAATAATTCTTGATCATATCAAATGCTTCTTGCTGTTTTGTCCCCCCAAGTGAAATCAGCATCATTCTTTAACCGAAGGATAGGAGTAAATGCATCAACTTTCCCTGATAGATTAGCTATGAACCTTCTCAGATAATTGACCTTGCCAAGAAACTTTTGCATATCTCTCTTGCATGTTGGAGCCTCCACTTTATGTATGGCCTCTATCTTTTTGGGATCAATCTCTATGCCATCTTCATGAATAATAAAACCCAAAAACTTGCCAGCTGATACACCGAATGCACACTTTAAAGGATTCATCTTCAGTCCATACTTTTTCATTCTTTCAAAAGCTAAATGCAAATAGGCCAAGTGAGATTCAAAAGCATCCGATTTGACAACAATATCATCAATATAAACTTCAAGTATGACACCGAGTAAATCATGAAAAATTAAATTCATAGCCCTTTGATACATGGCTCTAGCATTTTTTAATCCGAATGTCATCACTGTCCACTCGAATAAACCAAGGAAACCAGGCATCGGAAAGCCGTTTTGTACATGTACTCTTCGGCCATAAAAATTTGATTGTATCCGGCATTACCATCTAGAAAGCTAATAACCTTATGTCCAGAAGCATCATTAATAAGCATATCGGCTATTGGCATAGGATACTCATCTTTGGGTGTAGCCCTATTCAAATCTCTGAAATGAATGCACACCCTCAACTTGCCAGATCCTTTCTTCTCTACTGGGACAATGTTAGAAATCCACTTGGCATACCTGCAAGGTCGAATGAAATTAGCTTCAAGCAGTCGACCGATCTCTTCCTTGATCTGGTCATATGTTTTCAGATTAAATTTTCTGGTCGACTGTTTATAAGGTCTAAAAACGGCCTTTATAGGCAACCGATGTTCCACTAGCTCTCGGCTTAACCCTGGCATCTCATGATATTCCCATGCAAAGCAACAAACATATTCTTTCAATAGCTCGATTAACTTAGCCTTACAATCGGCTTTCAAATTTTTGTTTATAAATGTCGGTCGAGTGACTGAACCATCTCCAATATCTACCTCTTCTAACGGATCGGCTGATGTAAAACCTTGTCCAAGTTTATCGATGTCATCCAACTCCTCTATAGACTCATACATATCGTTCTCATTGGACCGATACTTTACAAGATGTTTTTGTAACCACTTGGAATTAGGATCCATTTAAACATATCATACCTTGGAGCCGATTGCATTCACTCGGCTTTAAAGAGACGGGCACAAAACCATTCTTGGTCGCGCTGAGAAAATAAAATTCTGATAAGTCACGTCCCGTCAAGCAAGTAGCATTGGGATGTTGCCAATCCACCAATGCATCGGCCAAAGCAACACAGGCCGAGTTATCCGCATGAATAACTTCCACTTCATCATCAACCCACTGAATCAAAAACTGGTGCATAGTGGATAGCACGCACTGGTTTGCATGAACCCAATCGCGGCCTAGTATGACGTTGTAGTTACCTTGCACCTCAGCGACAAACAATGCAGTAGCCAAAGTTTTGCTTCCAACTGTAAGCTCCACATACATCACACCTTTGGCTTCAGTTTTCTCTTTGCCTTCAAATCCGTTGAGCACCATATTGGTCTTGATCAATTCTTCATCAGGCAAACCCAATTTCTTGAAGACCGAATAGGGCATAAGATTTACCACAGCACCACCATCAACAAGCATCCAAGTGAGTGGCGACCCATTGATATGACCTCTGGGATATAATGGTTTAAGATGCGTTACTGGTTCTTTTGGCTTCTCGAATATTGCGTTTTTAGGGCCAAAATCCAGCTGAGCCACCTCCCCTTCTTCATCTACAGCACGAAACTCAGCAGGTAAGTAATACTCCATATTGATATCCATACCTTCATGAACCGGCGTAGACTCATAGTCCAACATATCAGCCTCCTCCTCGAGTGCATCCACAGGTTCTGAAATTTGTCCAAGTGAAGGAGAAGTAAGAAGTGTCGCAGACGATGTCATATATGTTGCATCATCCTCCTTTGGTGATGTAGGTATTGTTGTGATAGATGTAGAAGTTGTTGTATCTTGTATTTGTTTAGGCCTCCACACTTGTTTTGGTGGAACCATGGGTCGAGTGTCATTGAACAACTTATCTCTTTGTTTCTCGGCCTCCTGTTCTGCCATCTCTTGACTCCTTAACCTCTGTAGTTTCCTCTTTTGTGTCTTTGTTAGCCCTGGAGGATACCACTTTGGCTGAGTGTATTGTATTTAGGATCTCTCATTTTTACCTGGCTGGTGCTTGCCTCATGGTCATTAGCCGAGTGCTTTGGCGCGATAGCAAGTATCGGCTCAGTCGGATTGCTATGCACAATAGGCTGCTGTATGGCGAATGTTTCGGTGCCCAAGATAAGTGAGTCGACATCCATTTTCTCCTTGCCTTTTCCCGACTCAACTGCTGCAACACTTGATGATTTAACACGCCATTCTTTTTGACTTTCCAGATGCATGAAATTTCCGATCGGGCGCACCTTTTTACTCTGAAGGAATCCACTCGGATGGATATCACTCAGATGGAATTCAGTCGGATGGAATCTACTCGGCCACATTTTTTCACTCGGATAGCTTCCACCTGGGTGCATTCTTACACTCGGATAATTTCCATCCGGTCACATGTTTTGACCAGCCGACCAATAGTTACCGATGTTCAGTCGGCCATTATATGAGTATTCAAGTCGACCCCAAACAGTTTGCCTTTGCTCTTCTAGAAACAATGCCTTTGGTCCACTCAGTTTCATATACTGACTGAACATATCATCTGATGGTGACCTTGGTCGCTTCAAGTATGATGGCCGGTTAGAGCTGGGACCAGCCGACTGATTAGCATATTTGGATAGCAACATATCAAAAGTTGGCTTGATCCGCTTGTGTTGCACTTTAGCTTCATTCCTCTTCCACTTGCCAACTTCTGGACTCTTGGGTTTGACAAATTTAACTCGAGTATTTTCTTGCACTTGCGGTTGCCCCCCGAGTGTGGTATTCTTGATGGTGATTTTGATTACTTCCTTGCCATCGGGCTGCTTATCAAGCACAACATGTCTCCCCAAGACCGTGTTGCCTTCCTTGTCTTTCCTGGGCTCACCAATAATGATATTAGCTTTATTAGCAGATTCGGCTACCTCAGGCTGAATGAGTAGCTTCTTCCCCTCCAAATCCATGGTATTCATTGGAAAAGGTTGTTTATCAACTTGCATCTCAGAAAAGTTCAATCGCCCGTCATTAATGGTCGATTGTATCTGTCGTCGAAAAACATTGCAATCATTAGTAGCATGAGAAAAAGAATTATGATACTTGCAATAAGCACGCCGTTTTAGCTCTTCAAACGGCGGTAAAGTATGAGATATTCTAATAATCATGGCCTGCAGCAAAGCATCAAATATCTATCACACTTAGCAATGTTAAAAGTAAACTTCATCTCTTCATCATGATTCTTATGAATTGGTTTCAGATCATTGCAAGTAAAGGGTTTGGCCTTAGATGGCCAAACAATTCAGTAGCAAAAACATCACCCTCATCGTCCAAGTGATCACTATCATATTCCACCATATTCATCTTTGGACGACCGGCTTTGTATCTATGCACTTCTTTAAGATCTTTGCTTCGGCTTTCCTGAGCCAAAGCCCTTTGTAAGACTTGGTTGATATTTAAGAACTCATAACCTTCTAGCTTTTCTCTAATGGGAGTTCTCAAACCACTCAGCACTAGGTCTGCCAAGTCTCTCTCGGTTATCACCAAACTAAAACACTGGTTTTTTATTTCTCTAAATCTCTTGACGTAATCGAAGACCGATTCATCATGCTTCTGTTTAACCGATGTTAGATGTGATAACTTGAGTTCATTGTCACCGCTATAAAAGTGATCATGAAATTTCTGCTCTAGCTGTGACCAAACCCGAATGGAACCATGTGGTAAAGAAGAAAACCATGAAAATGCAGTACCAGTTAAAGATAAAGGAAACAAACGCACTTTCAACTCATTTAGTGAGCCTGCCTCACCTAGTTGTGCTAAGTATTGACTAACATGCTCCCATGTGGTTTTTGTGCCCTCTCCATTGAACTTAACAAAATCTGGAATCTTACATCCCGGAGGGCATTGGATGGCATCAAAGTACTCGGGGTACGGCTTTTGGTAAATCTGATTCCGAGGTAACTCAACTCCAAAATTCTCTCTAAGCATCTTAGCCATCTCCTCTCTAAGATTAGCTAGACCATCATCCGTACTGGACGATGAAGCTTGTGGCAGTGACATAGGAAGAGTATGGTTACTAGCTGTAGGTAGGAATTGTGGCATGTGTGTCGACCCATAATTTGGTGGTGGTCGAGTGGTTGTAGCTGTAGGTAGAGTTTGGTTCGGCGTTGCCACCGAACCTGTCATGCTCATAATAGGATTAATGGGTGCAGCCACAATCTGATTTGTTTGGGTAGGATAATAAGCCATCGGCACGGGAGGCGTCGATGCAATAGGTAAAGCCAGATTAGGGTTTTGCACACTAGCAGCTACACCATTATTACCACTAGACGATTGAGATATATTCTTTTGAGCATTAGTATTTTCTATAAAAGTTTGATAGACTAGATTGTTACCATCAGCAATACGACTTTCAATCTCAGCCCACTGCTCAGGAGAAAAGGCAGTACTTACAGAGGGTCTAACATGTTTAGTTTGAAGAGGAGGGAACTTGATTTCTTCAATCGGAGTGATATTGCCTTGGCGATCTTTCTTGAATTTTGCAAGGAACTCCTGCAGGTCCTTCTCCTCGCGCACCTTATTGTACTCCTCATAGACTTGGCGATGATCGGCCGATATCTCATCAAGACTGGGCTTAATGATGTTATCGGCGTCTACCTTAGATGGCTTGGGAAGATCGGACGTGGTGGATGATGATGATTGATCTTCGGTCCCTAGCGGAGTCGCCAAAAAGTGTGTTGAAACACGAACACGTCACGTGTACCCTTGACGCCGGGGGTGATGCACCACAGCTCACGTCGAAGGAGACCCGACCGACAGCGCGATATGCAAGATAGTCGACAGGCGCTTTTGCAGACCCGAAAACCCCACACCCCCGGGAGGGACCCCGTCAGGGAGTGCGGCGGCTATGGGCTGCCCTAGGTCGATTCGCTCGCCCCTAGAGCCTCGGGATTCGCAGCTCTCAAACACGAAGAACAGCGAAGAACGAGATAGAAAAACGGTGGAGAGATAAAACGTAGATGAAAAAGTAGTATATTGATTTGTTCGATTGTGTGTTGTTCAATCGGCCATCACCCCCAACATATATAAGAGGCGGCTGGACTTCCCGTACAAGCAAAGGATTCATCTAGGCTTTCCTTACAAAAAATTACATCAATTCATGTCCTAGAGTCCTAGTTCTATTCCAACTCGGATTCAGTCTGAATCTGGCCCAACTTCTGTTTTCCTCCTTGTGCGGGCCGCCGAGCTTGCATATGACCTCCGATCAAGACGGCCCAAATATGAAACTTGTGAGCCACGATGAGACGAACAATCCTTATGTTGAACACTTTTCCAAATAATACCATCTTGAATATTCTACGAAGCCATCTTTAATATCCAGTCGGACTCGGTCATGTAACGGACTGGATTGTCCGAGTCTCGTAGTGAACTTACATGTCGTATACTATCTCATATGATAATGACTCCAAAACCAAAGTTCACCGTTTTGAAGATGTGCACAACTTCCGTGTTGATCACTTTTCCATCCGAGGTCATCTGGATTACCTTTCGGGCACATCTTCAGTTTCACTCGGATCCGAGCTCATCCACTCGGATATTAGAGTTTTTCATCCGACTGGACCTTTTCACTCGGATGTTAGAGTCTTTCACTCGGAAGACAATCTTTCACTCGGATGACTACAATTTCACTCGGAAGACAATCTTTCACTCGGATGACTATATTTCGCTCGGAAGGCAATATCTTACTCGAACGTCAAGTTTTCATTCCGATGGTAATCTTTTCACTCGGATGATAATTTCACTCAGATTACTATATTTTCACTTGGAAGCCAATCTTTTACTCGATCGATAAGTTTTTCACTCGAACTTTTACTCGATCGGTAGGTTTTCACTCGGATGGTAAACTTTTCACTCGGATTTCCCGACTAAAAACACAACCTGATCTTGATTTGCCTCTCCAGGTTGCATATGACCTCGGATTGAGATAAATTTTATATAAAAAACGATCAGCTCAACAAGACAAAACTTTTTTGTGTTGAAGGTTTTTCGATTCAAGGCTGTCTTGATGGCCGAATTACTCGCACAACCTATCAGACAAGTGTGTGGCACCTCGCGCCATATTTCCGTTGAGGTTCGGTCTGCAGTGTATTGCCTCTAACTTTTGCATATGAACTCGGATTGAGATGATTTATATATCAAAATTGATTGCCTCGACGAGACGAAGACAATTCCTTAAGAGCGCTCCTTCATCCGAGGTCATCTTGAAGACGTGATTGGCCAAAAACCACTCAAAACATTGAATTATACCACTCGGAGTATAGTTTCGGTCCGTAAGATAAAGTCGAATGAATATAACCGAAACGTCAAAGTGGTTCCACTCGGTGACGTGAATCTTTTCATGCTGAAAACCCGTTCACTCGAGACCATCTTCATTGCAATCTGTATCTTACCAAAATCAGGTGTCAACAGACAGTACAATGAACTGTATCCCAGCCAGTGCTTTAACTCTGCTGGAAGTTCTTGATAATCTTTCGATATAATCTCAGCACTGGTAAACAAGAGTGGTTTCAACCATACATTTGAAGTGCACAAAAATATATACTATTGTGTGATTCCAGTGAGTGCTTTATCATCTCTTATGGGACTATATGAATAAGCTTTTTTTCTCAGGTTGGTACGGGCCTAAGGCCTTCATCCATATTAGTTTGCTATCATCTCTATTTGTATCGTGCTACTGTCATGAGAAACTCCTTTATATTTGCACATTAAAGTTTTGCAACCTATGATAAATGGCAATGCTTTGAGTGTTGAGTTGAGCTAATTGGCACTGATTAAATAAACTAATACCTCTCTTTAAGCAAGACTACTATGTTGCTAACTTTACCCATTAAGATAATGAGGGTGCTTCTATTTGTTAGTGTATGTTTCATCAACTAGTCCCACTATTACAGTAATCTCACTCTCTCGATATATGTGCCAACAGGGATGCTCGATTTTGGTGGAACTGCACAAAAACTTTGGGTGCTTCATTGCCTCAACAGCTTCCGTCCTTTCCTGTCAGTCGCTAATCTCCGCTAGCTTTCTTTCTTTGATGTCAGTCGCTTGGCTTATCTCGGCTTCCAGTCAAAGGAAATAGTAATTGATATGCTATCTCACACAGGTTGGTACTAGTCTTTATCCTGATTATTGTGCCTGTCATATGTATTGGTAATTTGGTATTGTGCTACTGTTTGCTGATTTCATAAAGGAGTAATTTGGAGCCTGAACTCGCAGGCAAATCATTACACCGGGTGATTTCAGTAGAGCTGCACAAAATGATCAGATGGATAGGTACTTATGCTGCTGCTATGTACTCCAAAGTTCACTCAGACAAGCATCGATGTTGACAAGAAGTGCCTATATTCATTCGAGTATCAACCGGCATCAACCAATTATCAAACTCCAAGTATTAGGAGAGTGAACGCCAAAAATATTGCTTGGTGCATAGCCCAGAAAAACACAGTCCAGTCTTTGGTCCCAACTTGTGCCTTTTGGTTATCGGCACATATGGTAGCGAACTATATGGCATGGAGTCTAAAGATTCCAGACAAGTTGGTTGACGCGTATATTCATCTGGCACTTAATCAGTCTGCACGCCAAGGATGCTCCATTTCAGTTGAACTGCACAAAAAATTTGGGTGGTTCATTTTATCAACCGCCTCCTTTCTCGTCTGCAATGTAGAATTTTGGCGAGATACAGGACCAAGATGAGCCAGTAAACTAGTTGGATGAAAGTAGTGGCCAAGTTGCTCAAACCTCCCTCGGCACAAGGCCACTATTTGAGGATAAACCTACAAGCAAAGTTCAGATTGTCTGTGCTGCCTCTTATGTACTCGAAAGTTTACTCGTACAAGAACTAATTTTAGGAAGAAGTACCTCTGATTGAACACCATTTACCAGTCTGTACCCTAGGTAATTAAAGTTCGTCCATGGATCACATTGGCTGTGATCTCAATCATTTGGATGCATAAACATACTGAACATGTGTATATTTGAATCTTTTTGTGAATTATGTATGAATATTGTCGTGTGATCTATCAATCATTTAGATGCATAGATATGCTGAGCTTGTGTATATATGAATCTTTTGAGTTGTTGATAGTGAATGTTGGCTATGAATATGAACATTTCCTGTGAACCTGAGTTTGATATGAATGTTTACCTTTTCTGTTGTATTTGTGTGTGAACTTGTTAGTATGCCTACTGTGGGGTATAAAACGCAGGTCTCTTATAAAAGTAATGATGTGTCCAATTTATGTTTTCCCTTCTAACCACATTATAAATACTAGCAAAAGGGCCTGTGCGTTGCAACGGGAAAAAAATATGGCACACACTTACGTTCTATTCTTCTTTACCGGGTCTGTCATTACATGTGCTCCGGTGTAATAACATCATAAATTACCAAACTGCCTTAGGAGTTTTTGTCTCAGGAACCACAGTGAGAATGATTGACAATATGAGCATCACCAGCCTGAAGAAAGTTGTTGTTGTTATGACCGGCATGGCCAAGAGGATATATGATGTGCACTCACATCCAACAACAACATTTCTCATGGTTTCGGTTTTTTTTCTGAACCAGTGCTATATTTGATTATTTGGCACAAAAAAGTTGTAATTCTTTCACTCCATCTACGGCTAACATGGCTCGTCATTCTTCCAAAAGATGTCCCTTATGATATTTTTTCAGAAAAAAGGAGTGCATTATCTCCTTGCTGTCGTCTAACTGAAGGAAACTGAATGTGAAAATTTAAGTGTATATAGACTGACCCACTCTAAGTGCATACAAAAATATTTTTATCCAAGTCGTCAGTGCCAACATCGTACCTCCAATGTCCATCTGCATCTACACGGCTAGGTCTAATCTTAAGCAAGAATGAAACTACCAAGCAAACTGAGATAATAGCATGTAGCCGACCCCGGGCAGTAGGTGGTCAGGGATCATCAGCAGAGAAACACGAAGTCGGCTGACGACCGCCGAGCATGGCCAGGCCCATCTCGCTCTCATGGCTGCCGTGGTGGCTCCCGGGCCTCTCCGTGGCTCCTCCACTCCGAGTCCACAGCCCGACCTCGGCATTCCACCTCCATCCTCCTCCGCCCTCTGTCCCGCGTGCTCCTCCACACCTCCCTCTCCAAGCCGACGGATCCGACCTTCCCATCGCTGGATCCGGTCCACCACGAGCCTCAAGCCACCCTACCACCGCGCTCGTGTCCATGTCGTGCATGGTGTAGAGGTGGCCAGCGTGTGGAACAGGCTGCGTCGCAGGCATCTGCGCGCTGCGCCTCCGATTCCTCACCCCAGCGAGCGCCGGACTGAACAGCTTCGCACCGGACTACCGTTTTGTTGTACAATTTCCCTTCGTTCTCATTCTGTGTTTGTTGTTCAAGAGGCTCGTTGTTGATATGCAATTTTCCTAGGTATATAAACTGGTAGACTTTCATGTAAGCAATCGAGGTGGGATTACTCCGAGTACATGTGTGAAAATCAGGTAAGGTACAGATACAGAAGCATGCATGCATGCTGAAACATGCGTGCAGGCCCAATAAGAGAATGTGGACGTGGACCAATTGGATGGACAAAGTTTTTAGTACCGCCTCATAGAAATTGGACGGACTGTCGATCAAAACTAACGTAAAAAAATTGAAAGCGTAAATTCACGGAAAGAGGCATATTGTGACGGTGAACCCAAAGAGTCAATCCGTGTTTTATTATTAGGGAAAGATTTATATTATTACTATTATCGTATATTTTATAGAGACTTATATATACATTATAAAAACATCCCATATGTCATTAACTTATAAAAGTAAATGTTTAACAGAAGTTGGCAAGGAAAATCCTGGTTGTTTCTGACTCACACGCAAGGAAAATCCTGGTGATTGCGTACAAAAGCTTGCGAAGATTTTAAGGACCAATTTAATAATAACGCGTTCATTTTTATTTTGAGCAATAACTCGCTAATTTGTCTCTCCGGTTTTATATAATGTGCCTCTTCGGTTTATTCTTTCATATTAATTGCTCCTTCTAACATAACATTATATATATAACGAGCCCACCTAATACGTGTATTTCAAGGAAGTGCAAATGGGCTGGGATTTCTTAGACAATATAAATGGGCCTGATTGACGTGAAATTATTTGTTCACCCAGCCCAACAAATGGACTGTACATTCTAGAAAATATGGGTTAAATATATGCCACATTTTTGCAGGCTGACATGTGGGCCAATAGGTCGAAGCCTACGCAGGGCATTGTCAACTTGGTCAACAAATGATTGTGTCATCCACAACCATTGGATTGATATCCAATGGCCGGCATGCACCTTCAATCTCTCGTCTTCTTCCTCCAACATCGCTGGGACCGCCTGGTCCGGCCTCCGGCGGCTAGCGGCTCTGCTTAGCATGCATCGCTGCGAAGCGCTACCCCACCGCTGGCCAGGCTATCCCTCCACCCCTCGACACCTCATGTTATTCTTCATAGACTACAGCCCCACGCCGCAACAGAACCAGTTATAACCCTTCTCCTCCTCTCGATCTGCGACTCCACTGCCGCGTTTTCCCATCTCCGAGTCATTCCCGTCCGGGGCCTCGCCGTCGTCCACCGCCTCGCTGCGTTCGGTGCGGCGTGGTCAACAAACGAGAGTCATCAGAAGAGGACTGTACATGGAGAGACTGACAGTTGGGACCCACGAGGTCCATGGTCGCACGCAAGGAAAGTTCCTCCTTATTAAGCTGAAAAAAATGTTTCCTCCACCTGACAGTTGGGACCCACCGGTTGTATCTTCGCATGGAAGGAAGTGCCTCCTTGTTTTGCAAAAAAATTATTCATCCAGTTGACAGCTGGGACCCGGCAAATTTGATGACTAACTTGTGGGCCTACTAAGCGGACGTGTACGCATGGCTTTGTCAACTTAATCAACAAATGATTCTAACAGCTAGACCGTTGGATGTTAATCCAACAGCCGTGCTCCTTCTTCAACCTCTATTCTTGCTCCCGTCTCCCGTGGGCGGCACCGCGGCTGTGCTGCCGCGCACCCGAACCAGTGAAGTTTCCCACTCCTCTCCATCTGCGACTCCACTGCCCCATCTTCCCCATCTCCGGGTCATTCCAGTCTGGGTGCGCTCGGCACGGTGTGGTCAACGTGGTCAACAACCGAGAGTCATCGGAAGATGACTATACGTGAGAGGCTAACAGTGGGGACGCACCACGCCCATGGACGCATGCATGCAATGGAACGCGGCGAGGTCAATGTGGTCAAGGAACGACTTCCATCGAAAGTATATTGTATGTGGAGAGTCTCAGCTGGGTCCACGGCCGCAGCAAGTAAGTGCCTCCTTATTACGAGGAAAATAATAATTCCTCCAACTTACAGCAGGGACCCACTGGATGGGCCACCGTATTTTGCAAAAAAAACATTTGCCCCCTGACTGCTGGGACCCACCTGACGGGCCACCGTATTTCGCGAAAAAAATGTTCCCCCCGCTGTCAGCTCGGACCCACCGGAAGTGCCTCCTTATTACGCACAAAAAAATGAATACCCCCCCCCCGGCTAGCTGGGACCCACCTTGGTGGGAGGCTGACTTGTGGGCCTACTAAGTTGACGGGGACGAAGGGCTTTGTCAACTTAGTCAATATGAACGATTCTAGCTCCAGTGACCGTATGATGTCCATCCAACGGTTGTAGTGCTTCTTCAACCTCTGGTCTTCTTGCTCCAGCCGCCCAAAGCAGCGCCGGTCGTGCCGCATGCTCCTGCCTCCCATGGTTGGCTGTGCTGCCGCGGAGGCCTCACCACCCCTACTATTCCCACCGCTGGCCAGGCCCTGCAGCGACGGCAGCCTCACACCGCAGCCGAACCAGTGAACCCTCGTACTCCTCTCCGCGCGGGCTTCCACTGCCGCGTCTTCCCCGGCTTCGTGTCGTCCCCTTCCTAGGCCTCGCCGTCGTCCACCGCCGTGGTGCTCTCCGCGCGGTGTGGTCAACGTGGTCAAGGAACGACTTCCATTGGAAGAGTACTGTACGTGGAGAGGCTGACAGCTGGGTCCATGGCCACAACCCAGTTTTTTTGTGATTTGCCAAGTAAGTCACTTTGTCAGGCCTGTTGGGCTGCAAATCTTTCAAGACGAGGAGAGCTTTCATTCGGCTGGACGAGAAAATGGCCCATCAGTAATGAGAAATGGGCTGTACATTTTTAAAACACATCAAACCGGCAATTAGTTTCAAATATCTTTTTTTTAGATTTTAAATTACATTAATTTTTACGCGTGGAGAATTTGTTGGATTTTTTATTGATATACATTTATTTTTAAAATCAGTTTGAATGTGAGTCGAAATTTCGGGATTAAAAACAGTTCGGACCGCACCGAAATATGCAAAATTTCATATAATTTTTTAACCGTGGCCACAATATGGGCTGTAATGCTAACAAAAAGAATATGGGCTCCAGAAAAACCTTAAGAATTAGCAAATGGGCTGTAAATTATTAGAAATAATGGCAGATGGGTTGTATGCCGTTTTCCACAGATTTGAGGCTTTCCTAAAAAAGGTTGACGCACAAGCAGTGACTGTTGGATGTCCATCGAACGGCCGTCGTGCTTCTTCAATCTCTGCTCTTCCTGCTTCAGCCGCTCAAACAAGCGCCGACGGGACTGCCTACTCCCTCCTCCCCGCCACCGGTTGTGCTGCCGCGTAGGCCTCAACGCCCCACCGTACTCCCATCGCTGGCCTAGCCATCCCTCTACTCACCCACACCTGTTGTTATTCTCCGGCGACGGCAGATGAACCAGTAAACCCTCGTACAGTCGTACTCCCCTCCGCGTGGGAAACAACTGCCGAGTCTTCCCTGCCTCCGTGTCGTTCCCTTCCTAGGCCTCATCGTCGTCCACCGCCCTGGTGCTCTCGGCGCGGCCTGGTCAATGTGGTCAATGACCGACATGCATCTAAAGTGGACTGTACGTGGAGAGGCCGACAGCTGGGTCCACGGCCGCACGCAAGGAAATGCCTCCTTATTACGCTAAAAAATGAATACTCCCCCTGTTAGCTGGGGCCCAGTATAGTGGCAGGCTGACTTGTGGGCCTACTAAGTTGAGGGGGACGGAGGGCTTTGTCAACTTAGTCAATATGCACGATTCTAGCTCCAGTGACCGTACGATGTCCATCCAACGGCCGTAGTGCTTCTTCAACCTCTGATCTTTTTGCTCCAGCCGCCCAAACCAGCGCCGGTCGTGCCTCGTGCTCCTGCCTCCCGTGGCTGGCTGCGATGCGGCGAGGGCCTCACCGCCCCCTACTACTCCCACCGCTGGCCAGGCCATCCCTCTACTCACCCACACCCCTGTTATTCTATGGCGACGGCAGCCTCACACCACAGCGAACCGGTGAATCCTCATACTCCTCTACGCGTGGGCATCCACTACCGCGTCTTCCCCGGCTCCGCGTCGTCCCCTTCCTAGGCCTCGCCGTCGTCCACCGCCCTGGCGCTCTCGGCGCGGCGTGGTCAACATGGTCAAGGAACGGCTTCTATCTGACGTGGACTGTACGTGGAGAGGCTGACAGCTGGGTCCACGGCCGCAGTAAGGAAGTGCCTCCTTATTACATGCAAAATAATTATTCCTCCACCTGACAGCGGGGACCCACCAGATGGGCCACCGTATTTCGCGAAAAAAACGTTTGCCCCTGACTGCTGGGACCCACCAGCTACATCTTCGCACACAAGGAAGTGCGTCCGGGCAAAAAAACGATTCGCCCCCCTAACTGCTGGGACCCACCAGCTACATCTTCGCAGGCAAGGAAGTGCCTGACAGTCGGGACCCACCTGGTCGAAGCGTACGTAGCGTTGTCATTCTGGTCGCGAACGTGTACGTACATATATACTGGTGGATGTAGAGGCGCGCACGTGTCGTAGTAGAGGCGCGTACGTGTCGTAGTAGAGGCGCGCACGTAGCATGTACACGTACGTACATCGGCCAGGGTGCAAGAAAGAAAATACGGCCATGTATGTGTACATACGGGCAGGGTCTCGAACGCCTACTCGCGCATACGTATGGCCAGGGCTCATGTACATGGCTGGGTCGAAACGGAGAAACATCGTCGTCATTGTGTTCATGGGGAGGCAACGGAATGCGTCGTGTTCATCAGGAGGCAACGGAACGCGTGGGAGCCAACCGGCTGGGTCGAAACGGAATGCGTGGTCGTGTTCATCAGGAGGGCTTGGACGGAACAGGCGATGGAAACGAGGCCTGGCGTATCGCACAACGGAGGAAACGGACCTCCTACGTTCGGAACGGGGTCCTGTTGATCGGGACGGGTCTGGCGTACCGCAAAATGGAGGAAACGGACCTCCTACGGTCGAAACGGGGGTCATGTTGATCGGGAGGGGTGTGGCGTACCGCAAAACGGACGAAACGGACCTCCTACGGTCAAAACGGGGGTCCTGTTGATTGGGAGGGGTGTGGCGTACCACAAAACGGACGAAACGGACCTCCTACGGTCGGAACGGGGGTCCTGTTCATCGGGAGGGGTGTGGCGTACCACAAAACGGGGCTACCGTCGACCTCCTCCAGCCTCCACGGGCTCCTGTTCATCCAGCCTCCACCGCGCGCTACT